>NC_057794.1:413885006-413898432 GCF_018294505.1 Triticum aestivum | reverse complement strand
GTGCACATGATATACGTTACCCATATCTCCAAGAGGGAGCGCAAACATGCGCTCAGGGACGTCTATGCGATAGAGCCAGTCGCCCCAAAATTCAACCCATGGTCGTCGTGCCCGATCACTTTCGATCGCAGGGACCATCCGACCAGTATCCGTCACGGCGGTTTAGCCGCACTGGTCCTTGACCCAATTATTGATGGATTCCACCTCATGCGAGTCCTCGTGGACGGTGGCAGCAGCCTCAACCTGCTCTATCAGGATATAGTCTACAAAATGGGCATCGATCCATCTAGGATCAAACCCACAAAAATTACCTTTAAAGGAGTAATACCAGGTGTAGAGGCCCACAGAATTGATCTTTGACATCGCCCCCTTCCACAGTGGCTATCAAGCACTGCTTGGATGAACTACATTTGCTCGATTCAATGTGGTGCCACACTATGCTTATCTCAAACTTAAGATTCCCGGACCACGCGGTGTTATAACAGTCAATGGAAACACGGAGCACTCCCTCCGTACCGAGGAGCACACCACGGCCCTAGCAGCAGAAGTACAGAGCGGCCTTATCAAGCAGAACCTTAATTCGGCGGCCAAGCTCTCGGACACTGTCAAACGAGTCCGGACTACTATGCAACAGGATAGTCCAGCCCATCAGGAGCTCGACTAGCAATTCGGCCTCCGTCTTAGTGCCGACCAAATGGCGGCGTACGTACCGCGCGTACATAACTATGCACTCAAAATACCATGGGCATAGACGGAGGCGTAACTTGATTGTGGTCCATCATACGACTCCCACACATACTTTTCATTTTCCTTTTTACTATTTTTTAGTCTTTTCTTTCACAGGCCCCTCCCGACGGCCTGATCATCGGTCCTTTTGAAGGATAGATATACCAAGGCGGCAAGTAGTACAAACATGTGGGGGAATCTCTAGATGTACTTCTTGACGATCAATCTACCTGTTTTCAGGACCCGCACGCAGCTCCCCCTTGGTCTTGACATGTTAAATAGGCATGTTTCTTATCGCACTATTTGTACAAATACGCTTTGACGTAACAATCAAATTATAATGGACACAGGCCCAACATACGTGGCACTAGCTTACTACCTCAGCAACATGAGAGGTCGTAGCCAGCAAAGACGCCTGATTATTCACATAGACACATATGGTTATTCTCCTGCGAAATTAAGTTGATCCTCTATCTGACTTTTCTTTTCGAACATTGGAAAGTGTCTCAGGGGCTACTGTCTATACTATGACATTCCTTTTGCATAAATTGTGTTTTCATACCTCAAAGCCTGTTAGAAGCCTTGTGCAGGCTTCGACCAGTCTGCTCTTCAGGGACATAATCCTCTCAACCACGGTGTTCCTCAACAATGGAAGCACTTCGCAACGCTTCCAGTAGAGTATCCGATGCATCTGGATGGACAGAGGTCACCGGTGGAATCCATGCACCTCCTTCTTTTAAAGGAGGCTGCTTGCCGGATTCCGGAGTCGTATAGGTCTCTGGAATTGTATTCTGCTAGGGGCCTGATTGGATATGGTCCCCATCGCTGGTCTCCATGGGGATTTGCTCCCCCATGTGTCTGGCGGCCGAGGGTTCACCTTCTGGCACCACCCTGACGGCCTCATGCGTCTCTTCCTGGCCTGGGGAGGTCCTTCGGGACAGCACCTTGGTTTTATCCATGGCCTTGGGAGAAGAGGCTGCCGGAAGGAACCCGATGTCCATCACCTTCGGATCCAGCGAATTCCTTGAAGATGAGGATCGCTGGAGGTCGAAACGAGATGGACTGCAGCGCATAATTCAACATGTTAAAACCATGTAGTAAAGGAGCCAGATATATGTGTGCGACTTTGAGTACTTACGATTCGGCCAGGGGCTTATTCCTAGGGCGGCACTCGGAGCTGCTATCGATGTCCCACGCTGAGTTGTCCGTGGAGGAGACCTTCCCCTTCATGGACGCCTCTGCCTCCAGATGCGTGGAGGCCGCCCTTTTCTTCCTCCCCCTCCCGGGGAGAGTTGCTTTCCTCCTCGTCCTCATCGTCCTCGGTGTGGGAGGAGTGGGTCTCGGCGTCTTCGAACGTCACATCCGAAGTGTCGTTATGGCGGAGACCACTCCTGGTCTCCTTGGCCTTCTTCTTGGCCTTCTTCTCCGGCGCTTGGTAGGGCGCCGGAACCAGCATCTTCGTCAGAAGAGGGATTGCTGGGTTTTCGGGCAGCGGAGCCGGACACTGGGTCTGCTTCGCCTTCTTTGTCCAGCCCTGAAAAAATAAATGGGGAAGCTTAGGCATCTTCCTTGAGTATGCAAGTAAAGGATACACCTTGAAATACGAAAAACTTACTAAACTGGCGGGATGGTCTAGGTCAAGCCCGCGGTCTTCGGTCATTGCCGGCCAAGTCTCGTTGGCCTTAAAGAGCACCTTCCAGATGTCTTCGTGCGTAGTGCTGAAGAACTGTTGCAAGGTCTGGTGCTTGGCCGGATCGAACTCCCACAAATGGCAAGTCTGGCTTTGGCACAGAAGGATCCGGCGAGCAAGCATCACCTAAATCACATTGACAAGCTTGATTTTCTTGTCCACCATGCTCCTGATGCGCGTCTAAAGTGCTGTCAGCTCGTCCGATGAAAACCAGTCTAGGCCCTTCTCTAGCCAGGAGGTGAGCCGCATCGGGGCACCGGACTGGAATTCGGGAGCCGCGGCCCAGGTGGCGTCACGAGGCTCTGTGATGTAGAACCATTGGTATTTCCACCCTTTGATGGTCTCCATGAAGGTACCTTTGGGCCATGTGACATTGGGCATCTTGCTCACCATAGCGCCTCCGCACTCTGCGTGTTGACCACCCACCACCTTCAGCTTCACATTGAAGATCTTTAACCACAATCCAAAGTGGGCTAGGATGCGGAGGAAGGCCTCACACACGACAATAAATGCCAAGATGTTGAGGAAGGAGTTGGGGGCAGATCGTGGAAATACAGCCGTAGTAGAACATGAGTCCACGGACGAATGGGTGGAGAGGGAATCCCAATCCACGGACGAAGTGGGTGATGAATACCACCATCTCATGAGGCTACGGGGTGGGAATGATCTGCCCCGTTGCTGGAAGCTGGTGGGCGATTTCCTTGGCTAAGTACCCGGCCTCCAGGAGCTTGGTGATGTCCTTCTCCTTGACGGAGGAAACCATCCACTTGCCCTGCGCTCCAAATCCGTAAATGGCTGGAGTGCTTTTTTGAGGTGGAAAGGTGAAGGAAATATGCCCTAGAGGCAATAATAAAGTTGTTATTTATATTTCCTTATATCATGATAAATGTTTATTATTCATGCTAGAATTGTATTATCCGGAAACTTAGTACATGTGTGAATACATAGACAAACAGAGTGTCACTAGTATGCCTCTACTTGACTAGCTCGTTGAATCAATGACGGTTATGTTTCCTAACCATAGACATGAGTTGCCATTTGATTAATGGGATCACATAATTAGAGAATGATGTGATTGACTTGACCCATCAGTTAGCTTAGCACGATGATCATTTAGTTTGTTGCTATGGCTTTCTCCATAACTTATACATGTTCCTATGACTAGGAGATCATGCAACTCCCGAAAATAGGAGGAACACTTAGTGTGCTATAAAACGTCACAACATAACTGGGTGACTATAAAGATGCTCTACAGGTGTCTCCGATGGTGTTTGTTGAGTTGGCATAGATTGAGATTAGGATTTGTCACTCCGAGTATCGGAGAGGTATCTCTGGGCCCTCTCGGTAATGGACATCACTCTAAGCCTTGCAAGCAATATGACTAATGAGTTAGCTGCGGGATGATGCATTACGGAACGAGTAAAGAGACTTGCTGGTAACGAGACTAAACTAGGTATTGAGACACCGACAATTGAATCTCGGGCAAGTAACATACCGATGACAAAGGGAACAACATATATCGTTATGCGGTTTGACCGATAAAGATCTTCGTAGAATATGTGGGAGCCAATATGAATAGCTTGGTTTCGCTATTGGTTATTGATCGGAGACGTGTCTCGGTCATGTCTACATAGTTCTCGAACCCGTAGGCTCCGCACGCTTAACGTTCGGTGACGATCGATATAATGAGTTTATGTGTTTTGATGTACCGAAGATAGTTCAGAGTCCCGGATGGATCACGGACATGACGAGGAGTCCCGAAATGGTCGAGACATAAAGATTGATATATTGGATGACTATATTCGGACACCGGATGAGTTCCGGGGGTCACCGGATAATTATCAGAGTGCCGGGGTGTTATTGGAACCCCCGGGGGGGACTAATGGGCCAACATGGGCCTTAGTGGAGAGAGAGAGAGGGGGCCAGCCAAGGCAGGGCCGCGCGCCCCTCCTCCTCTAGTACGAATTGGACTAGGGAAGGGGTGCAACGCCCCCTTTCCTTCTCTTCTCTCCCTCTCCTTCCTTCCCCCTTCCTCCTCCTAGTTTGACTAGGAAAGGGGGAGTCCTACTCCTACAAGGAGGAGGAGGACTCCCCTCCTTGGCACACCTCCAAGGACCGGCCAGCCTCCCCCCTTGCTCCTTTATATACGGGGGCAGGGGGCACCCTAGGACACACAAGTTGATCATTGACCCCTTAGCCGTGTGCGGTGCCCCCTCCACCATAATCGACATCGGTCATGTCATCATAGTGCTTAGGCGAAGCCCTGCGACGGTAGCTTCATCATTACCTTCATCATGTCGTCGTGCTGACAAAGCTTTCCCTCGACACTCAGCTAGATCGAGAGTTCGTGGGACGTCACCGAGCCGAACGTGTGAAGATTGCAGAGGTGCCGTAATTTCGGTACTAGGATCGGTCGGATCGTGAAGACGTACGACTACATCAACCGCTTTGTCATAACGCTTCCGCTTATGGTCTACGAGGGTACGTGGACAACACTCTTCCCCTCTCGTTCCTATGCATCACCACGATAGATCTTGCATGTGTGTAGATTTTGTTTGAAATTACTGCATTCCCCAACAGTGGCATCCGAGCCAGGTTTATGCATAGATGTTATATGCCCGAGTAGAACACAAAGGAGTTGTGGGTGTGGGTATATACATATTGCCTGCCGTCACTAGTTGTTTCTTTATTCGGCGATATTGTTGGATGACGTGGCCCAGACCGACATTACGCATACGCTTACGCGAGACTGGATCTACTAACATGCTTCACACACAGGTGGCTAGTGGGTGTCAGTTTCTCCAACTTTAGTTGAATCGGATTCATTGAACCGGGTTCTTTTTGAAGATCAAAAAGTAATCACTATACCGCGTTGTGGTTTTTGATGTGTAGGTAAGAATGGTTCTTGCTCAGCCCGTAGCAGCCACGTAAAACTTGCAACAATAAAATAGAGGACGTCTAACTTGTTTTTGCAGGGCGTGTTCTGATGTGATATGGTCAAGACAAGATGCTAAATTTTATTGTATGAGATGATCATGTTTTGTAACACAGTTATTGGCAACTGGAAGGAGCCATATGGTTGTCGCTTTATTGTATGCAATGCAATCGCCATGTAATTCCTTTACTTTATCACTAAGCGGTAGCAATAGTCATAGAAGCAATAGTTAGCGAGACGACAACGATGCTTCGATGGAGATCAAGGTGTCAAGCCGGTGACGATGGTGATCATGACGGTGCTTTGGAGATGGAGATCAAAGGCACAAGATGATGATGGCCATATCATATCACTTACATTGATTGCATATGATGTTTATCCTTTATGCATATTATTTTGCTTAGTTTAGTTCATCGATAGCATTATAAGATGATCTCTCACTAAATTTCAAGGTATAAGTGTTCTCCCTGAGTATGCATCGTTGCTACAGTTCGTCGTGCCGAGACACCACATGATGATTGGGTGTGATAAGCTCTAAGTTCACATACAATGGGTGCAAGCCAGTTTTGCACATGCAGAATACTCGGGTTAAACTTGACGAGCCTAGCATATACAGATATGGCCTCGGAACACTGAGACCGAAAGGTCGAGCGTGAATCATATAGTAGACATGATCAACATAGTGATGTTCACCATTGAAAACTACTCCATCTCACGTGATGACCGGACATGGTTTAGTTGATATGGATCACGTGATCACTTAGATGATTACAGAGATGACTATCTAAGTGGGAGTTCTTAAGTAATTTTATTAATTGAACTTTAATTTATCATGAACTTAGTACCTGATAGTATTTTGCATGTCTATGTTGTTGTAGATAGATGGACCGTATTGTTGTTTCATTGAATTTTAAAGCATTCCTAGAGAAATCTAAGTTGAAAGATGATGGTAGCAACTACATGGACTGGGTCCATAACTTCAGGATTATCCTCATTGCTGCACATAAGAATTACGTCCTGGAAGCACCGCTAGGTGATAAACCCGCTGCAGGAGCAACACCAGATGTTGTGAACACCTTGTAGAGCAAAGCTAATGACTACTCGATAGTTTAGTGTGCCATGCTTTACGGCTTCGAACTGGGACTTCAATGATGGTTTGAACGTCATGGAGCATATGAGATGTTCCATGAGTTGAAGTTAATATTTCAAGCAAATAACCGGATTGAGAGATATCAAGTCTCCAATAAGTTCTAGAAGTGCAAAATGGAGGAGAATAGTTCTGTCAGTGAACATATACTCTGAATGTCTGGGTACCACAACCACTTGACTCAGGTGGGAGTTAATCTCCCTGATTATAGTGTTATTGACAGAGTTCTTCAATCACTGCCACCAAGCTACAAGATCTTCGTGATGAACTATACTATGCAAGGGATGGATAAGACGATTCCTGAGCTCTTCGCAATGCTAAAGGCTGAGGAGGTAGAAATCAAGAAGGAGCATCAAGTGTTGATGGTCAACAAGACCACCAGTTTCAAGAAAAAGGGTAAAGGAAGAAGGGGAACTTCAAGAAGAACAGAAGCTAGTTGCAGCTCAAGTGAAGAAACCCAAGTCTGGACCTAAGCCTGGGACTGAGTGCTTCTACTGCAAAGGAACTGGTCACTTGAAGCGGAACTGCCCTAAGTATTTGGCGGAGAAGAAGGATGGCAAAGTGAAAGGTATATTTGATATACATGTTATTGATGTGTACCTTACTAATGCTCACAGTAGTGCCTGGGTATTTGATACTGGTTATGTTGCTAACATTTGCAACTCGAAACAGGGGCTACAGATTAAGCGAAGATTGGCTACGGATGAGGTGACGATGTGCGTGGGAAATGGTTCCAAAGTCGATGTGATCGCCGTCGGCACACTACCTCTACATCTACCTTCGGGATTAGTTTAGACCTAAATAATTGTTATTTGGTGTCAGCGTTCAGCATGCACATTATATCTGGATCTTGTTTGATGCGAGATGGTTATTCATTTAAATCGGAGAATAATGGTTGTTCTATATATATGAGTAATATCTTCTATGTTCATGCACCCTTGATGAGTGGTCTAATTTTTACTAAATCTTGATAGTAGTGATACACATGTTCATAGTATTGAAGACAAAAGATGCAGAGTTGATAATGATAGTGCAACTTATTTGTGGCACTGCCGTTTGGGTCATATTGCTGTAAAGCGCATGAAGAAACTCCATTCTGATGGACTTTTGGAATCACTTGATTATGAATCACTTGGTACTTGCGAACCATGCCTCATGGGCAAGATGACTAAAACTCCGTTCTCCGGAATAATGGAGCAAGCAACAGAGTTATTGGAAATCATACATACTGATGTATGTGTTCCAATGAACATTGAGGCTCGCAGTGGATATCGTTATTTTCTCACCTTCACAGATGATTTGAGCACATGTGGGTATATCTACTTAATGAAACATAAGTCTGAAACATTTGAAAAGTTCAAAGAATTTCAAAGTGAAGTGGAAAATCATCGTAACAAGAAAATAAAGTTTCTACGATCTGATCGTGGAGGAGAATATTTGAGTAACGAGTTTGGTCTTCATTTGAAACAAAACGGAATAGTTTCGCAACTCACGCCACCCGGAACACCACAATGTAATTGTTCGCACATGAACACGTCACCGTGTACCTCTAATGCCGAGGGTGATGCACCGCAGCTCACGTCGAAGGAGACCCGTCGGGAAGCGCGGTACGCAAGCGCGCGCCGGGCGCTTTTCAGGACCCGAAACCCCATGCGCTCGGGAGGGACCCCGTCTGGACACGCGACGGATATGGGCTGCCCTTGATCGGTTCGCCCGCCCCTAGAGCCTCGAGGATCGCTGCCCTTCAATACGAAGAACGAACGAAGAACGAGAGAGAAAGAACATGGGAGAGATGTAAAACTAGGGTAAAAAGTAGATGGGTTTTGTGATTGTGTGTTGTTGTTCAATTGACCGTCACCCCTTAGGTATATAAGAGGCGGCTGGACTTCCCGTGCAAGGAAAAAGTTTGGATTCACATCCAAAACCCTAGTCAAATTCGGTTTGGTTTTATCCAAACTTTCCAAAACTGTTCGGTTTAAACTGCCTGCACCTTGCGGGCCCTTTTTGTGGCAGTAAACGACCTCCGGTGAAAACGAGTCCAGAAGCAATCTTCACCGTTTCAACAAGGCAAACAACTTTCATGTTGAATGTTTTGCGATTCGAGGCTGTCTTCAGGGCTGAATCATTTGCACAAAACAGACTGTCACTCGCGCCACCCATCAGACACATGTCTGGTAGGGCGCGCCATATGTAGCCTCCTGACAGGACTGCATTCGAATGATTCTAACTTTTGCATAAGAACTTGGATCGAAACAAGTTTTATATCAAAATCGATTGTTTCGACGAGACGAAGACAATCCGTGTAGATAATTTTTCCATACGAGGCAGTCTTGGGGGTGTAATCAGCCGAATAGTGTTTTGAATACAAAATCTCGGTATTTCGAACACAAGTTCAGTCTTCGAGATGAGATCGGATGGCGATGGCCCAAACATCAAAGTTTCTCCTTATGACGATACGGAACTTTAGTACTTTGCGCACTTCTCCATTTGAAGCCATCTTAATTAAGTTCTTGATCGTGCCAAAATCTGGTGTCAACAGTAATGGTGTGTCCAAACATCATAATCATACTTTACTGATTTACCGCTAGGGTTATGCTTTAGAGATAGCTGCATTCACGTTAAATAGGGCACCATCTAAATCCATTGAGATGACACCTTATGAATTATGGTTTGGCAAGAAACCCAAGTTGTCGTTTCTTAAAGTTTGGGGCTGCGATGCTTATGTAAAGAAACTTTAACCTGATAAGCTCGAACCCAAATCGGAGAAATGTGTCTTCATAGGATATTGAAAGGAGACTATTGGGTACACCTTCTATCACATATCCGAAGGCAAGATATTCGTTGCTAAGAATGGATCCTTTCTAGACAAGGAGTTTCTCTCAAAAGAAGTGAGTGGGAGGAAAGTAGAACTTGATGAGGTAACTGTAGCTGCTCCCTTATTGGAAAGTAGTTCATCACTGAAATCAGTTCCAGTGATTCCTACACCAGTAAGTGAGGAAGGTAATGATGATGATCATGAAAGTTCTGATCATGTTACTACCAAACCTCGTAGGTCAACCAGAGTGAGATCCGCACCAGAGTGGTACGGTAATCCTGTTCTGGAGGTCATGTTACTTGACCATGAAGAACCTATGAACTATGAGGAAGTTATGATGAGCCTAAATTCCACAAAATGGCTTGAGGTCATAAAATCTGAGATGGGATCCATGTATGAGAACAAAGTGTGGACTTTGGTTGACTTTCCCAATGATCGGTAGGCCATAGAGAATAAATGGATCTTCAAGAAGAAGACTGACGCTGACGATAATGTTACTGTCTACAAAGCTCGATTGTTGCAAAAGGTTTTTGACAAGTTCAAGGAGTTCACTACGATGATACGTTCTCACCCGTAGCGATGCTTAAGTCTGTCCGAATCATGTTAGCAATTGCCGCATTTTATGACTATGAAATTTGGCAAATGGATGTCAAAACTGCATTCCTTAATGGATATCTTAAAGAAGAGTTGTATATCATGCAACCAGAAGGCCTTCAATCCAAAAGGTGCTAACAAAGTGTGCAAGCTCCAGTGATCCATTTATGGACTGGTGCAAGCCTCTCGAAGTTTGAATATATGCTTTGATAGTGTGATCAAAGCATATGGTTTTATACAGACTTTTGGTGAAGCCTGTATTTACAAGAAAGTGAGTGGGAGGTCCGTAGCATTTCTGATATTATATGTAGATGACATATTATTGATCGGAAATGATACTGAATTTCTGAATAGCATAAAACGATACTTGAATAATAATTTTTCAATGAAAGACCTCGGTGAAGCTGCTTATATATTGGGATCAAGATCTATAGAGATAGATCAAGACGCTTAATTGGACTTTCACAAAGCACATACCTTGATAAAGTTTTGAAGAAGTTCAAAATGGATCAGGCAAAGAAAGGGTTCTTGCCTGTGTTACAAGGTGTGAAGTTGAGTCAGACTCAATGCCCGACCACTGCAGAAGATATAGAGAAAATGAAAGTCATTCCCTATGCTTCAGCCATAGGTTCTATCATGTATGCAATGTTGTGTACTAGACATGATGTGTGCCTTGTTATTAGTTTAGCAGGGAGGAACCAAAATAATCCAGGAGTGGATCACTGGACAGCGGTCGAGAACATCCTAAAATACCTGAAAATGTCTAAGGATATGTTTCTCGTATATGGAGGTGACAAAGAGCTAGTTGTAAACGGTTACGTCGATGCAAGCTTTGACACTGATCCGGATGACTCTAAGTCACAAACCGGATACATGTTTTTATTAAATGATGGAGCTGTCAGTTGATGTAGTTCCAAGCAAAGCGTTGTGGCGGGATCTACATTTGAAGTGGAGTACATAGCTGCTTGAGAAGCAACAATTGAAGGAGTTTGGATGAAGGAGTTCATATCCGATCTAGGTGTAATACCTAGTGCATCTGGTCCAATGAAAATCTTTTGTGACAGTACTGGTGCAATTGCCTTGGCAAAGGAATCCATTTTTCTCAAGGGAACCAAGCACATCAAGAGATGCTTCAATTTCATCCATGATCAAGTCAAGGACGGAGACATAGAGATTTGCAAAATACATACGGATCTGAATGATGAAGACCCATTGAGTAAGCCTCTCTCACGAGCAAAACATGATCAGCACCAAGACTCCATGGGTGTTAGAATCATTACAATGCAATCTAGATTATTGACTCTAGTGCAAGTGGGAGACTGAAGGAAATATGCCCTAGAGGCAATAATAAAGTTGTTATTTATATTTCATTATATCATATTCAATGTTTATTATTCATGCTAGAATTGTATTAACCGGAAACATAGTACATGTGTGAATACATAGACAAACAGAGTGTCACTAGTATGCCTCTACTTAACTAGCTTGTTGAATCAATGATGGTTATGTTTCCTAACCATAGACATGAGTTGTCATTTGATTAACGGGATCACATCATTACAGAATGATGTGATTGACTTGACCCATCGGTTAGCTTAGCACGATGATCGTTTAGTTTGTTGTTATTGCTTTCTCCATAACTTATACATGTTCCTATGACTATGATATCATGCAACTCCCGAATACCAGAGCAACACTTAGTGTGCTATCAAACGTCACAACATAACTGGGTGACTATAAAGATGCTCTACATGTGTCTCCAATGGTGTTTGTTGAGTTGGCATAGATCGAGATTAGGATTTGGGACACTGAGTATCGGAGAGGTATCTTTGGGCCCTCTCGGTAATGCACGTCACTATAAGCCTTGCAAGAAATATGACTAATGAGTTAGTTGCGGGATGATGCATTACGGAATGAGTAAAGAGACTTGCCGGTAATGTGATTGAACTAGGTATTGAGATACCGACAATCGAATCTTAGGCAAGTAACATACCAATGACAAAGGTAACAATGTATATCGTTATGCGGTTTGACCGATAAAGATCTTCGTAGAATATGTGGGAGCCAATATGAACATCCAAGTTCCGCTATTGGTTATTGAGCAGAGACAAGTCTCGGTCATGTCTACATAGTTCTCGAACCCGTAGGGTCCGCACGCTTAATGTTCGGTGACGATCGGTATTATGAGTTTATGTGTTTTGATGCACCGAAGATAGTTTGGAGTCCCGGATGTGATCATGGACATGAAGAGGAGTCTCGAAATGGTCAAGACATAAAGATTGATATATTGGATGACTATATTCGGACACCGAATGAGTTCCGGGGATCACCAGATAATTATCGGAGTGCCGGGTGGTTATTGGAACACCCAGGGGGACTAATGGGCCAACATGGTCCTTAGTGGAGAGAGAGAGGGCCGGCCAAGGCAGGGTCGCGCGCCCCTCCCCCTCTAGTCCGAATTGGACTAGGGAAGGGGGGGCGGCACCCCACTTTCCTTGTTTTCTCTCCCTCTCCTTCCTTCCCCCTTCCTCCTCCTAGTTGGACTAGGAAAGGGGGAGTCCTACAACTACTAGGAGGAGGACTCCTCACCCCTTGGCGCACCTCCAAGGGCCGGCCGGCCTCCCCCTTGCTCCCTTATATACGGGGGCAGGGGGCACCCTAGGACACACAAGTTGATCATTGATCCCTTAGCCGTGCGCAGTGCCCCCCTCCACTATAATCCACCTCGGTCATATCATCATAGTGCTTAGGCAAAGCCCTGCGACGGTAGCTTCATCATCACCGTCATCACGCCGTCGTGCTGATGAAGCTCTGTGTAACACCCTAGATGTAATTTACCTTATCTGTTATCCAACTCTTGTCGTTTCTGGCCTAAGTTATTTCATTTCATCATTGTCGGGTTTTGTCTCCGTGTGTTGTTGTCTTTGTCATGCATCTCATATCATGTCATCATGTGCATTGCATTCGCATACATGTTCGTCTCATGCATTCGAGCATTTTCCCCGTTGTCCGTTTTGCATTCCAGTGCTCCTATGTCCTCCGGTGGTACTTTCTACCTCTTTTCGTGTGTGGTGGTTAAACATTTCTGGATTGGACCGAGACTTGTCATGCGGCCTTGGTTTACTACCGGTAGACCGCCTGTCATGTTTCGTGCCATTTGGACTTCATTTGATGCTCCAACGGTTAACCGAGGGACCGAAAAGGCCTCGTGTGTGTTGCAGCCCAACACCCTTCCAATTTGGCCCAAAAACCCACCTAAACCACTCCCATCACCTAGGCCGTTCGATCATGATCGCGTGGCTGCAAACCGCACCTCATTTGGAGCTCCCTAACTCCCTCTACCTCTATATAAAGCCCCTCCTCCGAAATCCCGCAGTCCAAACCCTAGCAAATTCCCCTCTCCGCCGCCGGACAAAACCCCCACCACCGGACATTGTCCAGCGCCCTCACCGCCGCCACGTGGCGCCTTCCGATTCGCCGAGATGCCCGTGCCCACTTCCCCGCGCCGTCGCCCGGGTC
>NC_057794.1:413731315-413884540 GCF_018294505.1 Triticum aestivum | reverse complement strand
CCCGCCGTGACGCCGTCCCTCGCCGCCCCAGCGCTGCGCCCCGGCGAGCTCCTCCCTCCCTCGAAGCTCCGGCCAGTCCAAGGCTCTCCGGCCACCGTGTTTTCCATCTCCGGCGAACCCCATCTCCGGCCGGCGAACTCCAGGAGCCGTGCCGCTACAGTGCTGGATCTGGATTCAGATCTAATCTCGGTTGACTTTTTCCTCCCGAAACCCTAGCTTTTAGCATTTTTCCGCATGCCATAACTCTGCATCCGTAGCTCTGATTCGTGCGTGTAGCATATCAAAATGTTCATCTCGATGAGTACATCATTTCATCTCATTGCATCATTTTCATTTGAGCTCATCTTGATTCCCGAAATGCTGTTGGAAGAGAGCTATGTGTTGAATTCGTCAGATCTGTTTCAGCAAATGGCATTTTGTCATTTTTGCCATGATTAATGTGTGCATGCTATGATCCTGAGTTCTACATGTGTTTTGTTAAATGCCATGCCATCTATACAGAGGTGCTTTCCATGTATTTTTGTGATATTTGTGGTAACTGGCACAAGCTTGCAAAGTAGCGTAATCGGTAATGCTGATTTCAGGGACTTAGAATTTCACTAAGTCCTTGTCCTGTTTTTGTTGTCATGCCATATGTTCATGTTGTTTCCTAGTCATCCGTGCCTCTTTTGAGGATGTTCAGTAAGGATGTTTTGTTAACATTGTGGTGCTCTATCCATCCATGCCTTTGTTTGCAATTATAGAGCACCCTAGATTGAGTAAATCGAGATCTACTTTTGCTATAAAGTGAATCCTGGCAGATTGTTGACATGTTTGGCGATTTTTGCCGAGGATGTTGCTATTGATCCGTGCATGCTATGTTGTTGTTATTTCCATGTCTAGCTCCTATGCCATGTCTTCTTGATGAGTGTATGCTTAGTTTGTCATGCCATGCTCTGTAGTGAGTGCATCGAGCTCGTAAACATGCCTACTCGTTAACTGTTTTGCATGCTCTAGTTTTTTCACCAAGTCTGAATCTGTTTATGTTTTTGCCATGTTCACATGCTTGCAATTGTATTTTCTGATCCCTTTTGGCTCAAGGTCACTAAGGTACTTTTGTTAAGTCCTTTGAGTAGCTTCATTCCGTGCCTTGCTTTGCCATGTTAAGTTCCTGTAGCATGTAGTTTTCATGCTCTAAAGTGTGCTTCCTGATGATAAATTCCAGACTTGTGTTAATTTCACAAAGTCTGAAACCTGTTATCATTTGCACTTTTGCCATGCTTGTTTGAACCTGTTAATGGATGAACTAGCCGTAGCTCAGTGTTCATATTTGGTCAAGCTTCATGAGTGGATCCCTGAAATGTATTTTGTTGTCATGTTTGAGTGCGGTAGCATATTTATCTTGATGCATTTAGTTGGTCACTTGTTGATAATCGCAGACCGGTGCCATATTTGTTTTGCTTGCCATTTCCAAACCGTGCATCCGATTCCGGTGATCTTTATATCGATTTCAACCGAAATCACCTCACCTTTCCAGTGGAACCCTTGGTTTTCCAAGTTGAGTCCAGGTTCAATCATTCCTTGTCAAATCTTGCATATGCATCACATACCGCATCCCGCATATCATACCATGTTTGCATCATGTTGTTTGAGCATTGCACGTGGTTGATTGTGTTCCACTTGCTTGTTGTTCTTGTTTGGGTAGAGCCGGGATACGAGTTCATGAATGAGGAGCCCGTTGAGTTCGCTTACGAGGATCAAGTCAACTCTGAGAACTTTGCAGACAAGATGACCATACCCTCGAAATCACTACTATCTTTGCTTGCTAGATGCTCGCTCTTTTGCTATGCCTATGCTATGATACCTACCACTTGCTTACCATGCCTCCCATATTTCCATGTCCAACCTCTAACCCACCATGTCCTAGCAAACCGTTGTTTGGCTATGTTACCGCTTTGCTCAGCCCCTCTTATAGCGTTGCTAGTTGCAGGTGAAGATTGGACATCGTTCCTTGTTGGAACATTGTTTATTTGTTGGGATATCACCATATTATCTTGTTTATCTTAATGCATCTATATACTTGGTAAAGGGTGGAAGACTCGGCCTTTTTCCTAGTGTTTTGTTCCACTCTTGCCGCCCTAGTTTCCGTCATATCGGTGTTATGTTCCCGGATTTTGTGTTCCTTACACGGTTGGGTTATAATGGGAACCCCTTGACAGTTCGCCTTGAATAAAACTCCTCCAGCAATGCCCAACCTTGGTTTTACCATTTGCCACCTAGCCTCTTTTTCCCTTGGGTTTCCGGAGCCCGAGGGTCATCTTTATTTAAACCCCCCCAGGCCAGTGCTCCTCTGAGTGTTGGTCCAAACTAGAGCCCCTTGCAGTGCCACCTTGGGGAAACTCGAGGGCTGGTTTTAGTTGTACGGATTGCTTATCTGAGTGTGCCCTGAGAACGAGATATGTGCAGCTCCTATCGGGATTTGTCGGCACATTCGGGCGGTGTTGCTGGACTTGTTTTACCATTGTCAAGGATGTCTTGTAACCGGGATGCCGAGTCTGATCGGATTGTATTGGGAGAAGGAATATCCTTCGTTAACCGTGAGAGCCTGTGATGGGCTAAGTTGGGACTCCCCTGCAGGGATTTGAACTTTTGAAGCCATGCCCACGGTTATGGGCAGATGGGAATTTGTTAATGTCCGGTTGTAGATAACCTGAAACTTAACTTAATTAAAATGAATCAACCGCGTGTGTAACTGTGATGGTCTCTTCTCGGCGGAGTCCAGGAAGTGAACACGGTGTTGGAGTAATGCTTGACGTAGGTTGTTCTAGGATCACTTCTTGATCATAGTTGTTCAACCGTGCTTTTGCCTTCTCTTCTCGCTCTCTTTTGCGAATAGGTTAGCCACCATATATGCTAGTCGCTTGCTGCAGCTCCACATCATACCTTGCCTTACCTATAAGCTCAAATAGTCTTGATCGTGAGGGTGTGAGATTTGCTGAGTCCCCGTGACTCACAGTTTACTTCCAAAACCAGATGCAGGGACCGATGATACCGTTCTAGACGATGCGCTTGAGCTCAAGTGGGAGTTCGATGAAGACTCTCGCCGTTACTATGTGTCTTTCCCAGATGATCAGTAGTGGTGCCCAGTTGGGGCGATCGGGGACTTTGTCGCATGTGGGGGTTGATCTTTATTTTGGTACCATAGTCGGACCATGAGTGTATTGGATGAATGTAATGTTATTCATGTATTTGTGTGACATGGCGAGTGTAAGACAACTATGTCTCCTTTCCCCTTTTATTTATTTACATGGGTTGTTGTGAAGATTACCTTACTTGCGACATTGCTTTCAATGCGGTTATGCCTCTAAGTCGTGCTTTGACACGTACGAGATATAGCCGCATCAAGGGCGTTACACTCTCCCTTGACACTCAGCTGGATCGAGAGTTCATGGGACGTCACTGAGCCGAACGTGTGCAGATCACAGAGGTGCCGTACTTTCAGTACTAGGATCAGTCGGATCGAGAAGACGTACGACTACATCAACCGCGTTGTCATAATGATTCCGCTTACGGTCTACGAGGGTACGTGGACAACACTCTTCCCCTCTTGTTGCTATGCATCACCATGATAGATCTGACTTGTGCGTAGATTTTTTTTGAAATTACTGCATTCCCCAACAAAAGGATGGAATATTGGGCGCTGGAGCTCGAGAATGGATGGGCACAGAGAAAGAAGGCATGTGTGAAAAGGCTAAATCCTTATCCCTTTATAAAGGCTGCGAATATCAAGCGCCTTCCCACTCTCCTTAAAACTCGCCTATTCCCCAAGGGTCGTGCAGACAACGCGTTTGTATTACCCTTGCCCGTATTGATGAGAATCCCGCAATAAGGGGACATCATCTTTTCTTTGACAAGACGTGCCAATAAAACCGCATCTTGAAATATGAAGCGAGAGGCTAAAAACGGTTCGAAATAATGATCGGCCTGTGACGTGATGTCATGCTACAAAAGTTGTCAGTGGATTGGCCTCATAAAATATTATACTCTCTGCGTGTGTGTGGTACTCATTTTGTAGAGCCGGACACATTTTCGGTGGTCAAAGGCTGTTTTGAAGTATTCGGAGGAGGAACCTGCCTTGCAGTGTCCAAGACAATCTGCACGCCGGACACATCGTCATTGAAGCCTGGTTTAGGGTCTACTGAGGGAGTCCTGGATTAAGGGGTCCTCGGGCATCTGGGCTATGTAACATGGGACGGACTGATGGGCTATGAAGATACAAGACAGAAGACTTCCTCCCGTGTCTGGATGGGACTCTCCTTTGCGTGGATGGCAAGCTTTGCGTTCAGATATGTAGATTCCTTCCTTTGTAAACCGACTCTGCACAAACCTAGGCCCCTCTAGTGTCTATATAAACTGGAGGGTTTAGTCCGCAAAGGCAATCATAATCACAATCATACAAACTAGACTTCTAGGGTTTAGCCACAATGATCTCGTGGTAGATCAACTCTTGTAATCCTCATACTCATCAAGATCAATCGAGGACGTAGGGTATTACTTCCATAAAGAGGGCCCCACTACTAGGAAAAGGCCTACTAATGGCGCACCAGTTTTGCCTACTAATGGCGCACTACTAGTGCGCCGTTAGTATCACGCCACTAGTATTTTTAGTATGCCTAGAGGTGCGCCATTACTATCTGACTTAGTAATGGCGCACCACATAGAAGTGCGCCATTAGTAAATAAAAAATTCAATTTTTTTTTCAATTTTAAAAAAAATCAAATTTTTTTATTTTTTTTCTTAATCTCGGGTCAATATGCTTAATCTCAGGTCAAATCGCACTCTATGGTCAAACTTCCCTGAAGGTCACCCATCCTCACACTACTCCAGCTCAAGCACGCTTAACTTCATAGTTCTATCCAACCCCAGCACCACCTCACTTCACAGGCACTTGTTGATATATCTATCATATCAATCCTATTAAACCTTGCTGATGTCTAGGACTTTGTTCATGTTCATGAGTATGATGAAATTTTGAAAAAATATTTCAAACTTCCGATCATATTACGTATCATATTTTGAAAAATAATTAATTTTTTTTCGAAACCAATTTTTTTTCTGTTACTAGTGGCGCACCTAGCATACGGTGCGCCACTAGTAAGTTTGAATTATTTTGAATTTTTTGCCTCCGGATCTTAAAAGCCCTGTAACTTTTTTTATGTTAGGTTTTTGGGGATGTTGAAAATGTTTAACAAGGTTCCCCCGATTAAATTCGGATGTAACTTTTCGAGTAGATGATTTTTCATATAGAAAACTTTTTAATCCGAGTTCGTATGCAAAAGTTATGCCCATTTTACAAATTTCAAAGAGATTTTGCAAATAAATTCGAAATTCATATTTGTAAATTTTCCCAACAACTAGACCACATATCACATGGGAAACTTATTTTCTTTTAATTTTTTGACATTTCCATCATTTTCTTTAATTTTTTAAACTGAAAAGGCAGTCCACGGGGGGGGTGCATTCGGTGGAAGTTTTGGGCCAAGTTAGTAATGGCGCACCGTGGGAGTGGTGCGCCATTACTAGTTAAACTAGTAATGGCGCAACACACCCACGGTGCTCCATTACTAGTTAAACTAGTAATGGCGCAACACACCCACGGTGCGCCATTACTAGTTTTGAAAAAAAACAAATTCTAATTTTTTTAAACTTAGTAATGGCGCGAACCTGGGTAAACATCGTGTCCCCTGTCTCCTGTTACCATCGACCCTAGACGCACAGTTCGGGACCCCCTACCCGAGATCCGCCGGTTTTGACACCGACAATAGCACCTCGCTGTACCAGTGTAAAAATCAACTTGTCAGCACAACCCTATTAATTTACACTCCAATTTATAAGAGAAGACAAGATTACAAGAACAACAAGCTCAATGCCTCGAAGATGCTTGATCTCCCACTACAAATGTTTGTTCTCTCTTTCTAGACGGTCCTTCCTAGCAGACTGCGCTGTGTGAGGCCATCACCCTTTTAGACTTAAACTTTGCCTTCTCTGCTTTTCTAAATAACTCATTAGCAATTCCCAGCCTGCCATGTAGCATTGCACCTGTTGCTTCATAGATGATTTGTGCATCTAAATCTAGGTGCTCCTCTTCCTAATTTTCTCCATGGGCATTTGTTATCGCCTTATCAAAATCCTCCTATAAAAAATAAAAATTAATGTTAAACTATTGTGTTATGCACATAGTTTTCATGATGATTATAATGAAATAAGTCGCAAGATTTTACTAACCCAATGATCAATAGTTCCTTGACTGCATACCGGCTCTCGATGCAATTTATGTGTGTGAATCCAAGCACCGGAAATTCCAGGGTATTTCTTGGTTTGGAGTTTCTGAATTTAAACAATGTGACACATCATTTCTTGAAGTAGAAAGATGCTTGAGGAAAATAGAGTACCAGAAATTGACGTGTGGCGACAACATTTCTTGCACCACTACAGTAGAAGACCATGTCCCCATTAGCAAGTTTGTTCGTCTTGTTGGTTAAAGATAACCCTCTAAATTCAGCACTACTCTAGTGCTCACATAGTAGACGACAACCAACATAAGTACCAAAATCAATCCTCTTTACATAAATTAAAGCTTCCTTAGTTGGCCAACGGTTACCGTCCTCGTCCACTTTTGTTAATTCTGGAGGCAATTGTCCCTTCTTATTTAATCTTTTAATGGTGGCCGCCTTTTCCTCATGTAGCATCTGCTTCACTTTCCTAATCAAGTACTCCTCCAAAGCACCATCTACCTTCTCTTGCTCCGATGGATCACCCTTTAAATGCCACTGCCAAAACCTTCCCAAAATATTTTTGTTAGTTACTTGTGTATTTGTGGAAGGGAGCAGATGCACATTCATCAAAGCTTCCAACACTTCATAGCTAATCCAAGTAGATTTGTCATGGTCGTGACCAAAATAAAGAATTGTAACTACCACCCATCCACCAGTTTCAGAATTCTTATTTCTAAATATAATATGTTCACCTCTGGTTTTGAATTCTAAGTACTAGTAAAACTGATTCAAAATTCTCAAAGCATTTATAGAAACGGTGATGGAAGACGCTTCGGGTCCAATACAGTGCGGGCATAGCCTCATTGTTTTGTCATAGGATACAACACCACTCGAGACATCAAGTCCTCCATGACTCCATGTCGCAGATTCCTTGAAGAAACAATGATGCCTCCTTTTTACTTCATTGGTGAGAAGGAAGAAGAATGGTCTCCCTGCTTTGGGCTAGCAGATGTGGTGGTGTGGTGGAGCCAGGAAGCCGATCACCATAGCAGATGTCGTAGGCGCTCCACAGCAACCACCAAATATGAGCTCTATCTCAATCTAAAACTCCATATTTCACCGCTCCCGTGTTTGCCGCATCAACCTTGCAAGCACGAAGGAGTGAATCACTTCGAAAGCAAGAAACTGGCTAATCATATTGAAAGATTTTAGCGACGCTCTGTAGTAGCTGACCAGCAACAAGTACCACTAGGACCGCGAGCTTCATATACACTCCACTACTCAGATTAAGCATGAAATGCACTCGATGACAAGATCGCATGTGCCACATGGTGAACCCAACCTAGACCTATACATTGTATATACAAGGCTATGTTGAGCATTACTCTCGGAGGTGACACCGTTAGAGAAGATAGATCGTGGTAGGGACAGTGACTTCTTCTCAACTTTGTAAGTGCATAATTTTTAATCATCCTATTTGTATTTTTATTACCAAATTTATTAAGCATATCATATATGCATTAATTGTGAAAAAAATATAATGCACTTAAATAGCAATGCTAGATCTTAATTCTTGGATTTTTCTTATAGGAAATGATCTAGAACATAATATCGGCCATTCCACATGTTTGTCGATGTTATCCATTCAAACATATCACCGTGAGTGAAAGTTAACCGCTAGTTATTGCTATCCCCCATGAGGTATTTTCTCAAATAACCGAGAGTCAAACAGGTACTGTTGGCCATTTTCACTCATAGGTGAGATTTTTTTTCACCTTCGGCTATTAAATGTCACCGCCGTGTATTAGATGTAATACCCGTGGGTGTAACAAAAAACGTCGGGCATTACATGTAATCCTCGTGGGTGTATGAAAAACTGG
This sequence comes from Triticum aestivum, assembly GCF_018294505.1. Classification (NCBI taxonomy): domain Eukaryota; kingdom Viridiplantae; phylum Streptophyta; class Magnoliopsida; order Poales; family Poaceae; genus Triticum; species Triticum aestivum. The sequence continues at coordinate 413,876,406 of NC_057794.1, read as the reverse complement.
CGGGGTATTACAATGAACCATCGGGCATTACATGTAATCCCCATGGGTGTAGCAAAACCTTCGGGCATTACAACGAACCGTTGGGCATTAAGTTGAATACCCGAGAGTTGGATTTTCACCATCGGGCATTCTAGCATACCATCAGCTATTAATGGCAATATTTGTGAGTTGACAATTACTGCTAGCCATTGACACCAACGTCGGCTATTACTATAATAAATGATGGTCTATCGGCTATTAGAGTTCAACGTCAGAAATAAGTGGATTTCTAGTAGTGCCCCTCAATCCGAACAATTGCCCAAAACCATGCTTAATAGGTCACTAGAGGGGGCAAATTTTCTCCTTGTCTTGGGTATCAATCATGCATGAAACACAAGACCGTAGTTTCTTTTTGCACACCATAAGGGTTACATGATATAAATTTCCTACCATAAGGGTTGTGTTGTTTTGTTCCCAGTTTTTTTTCTTAGCATGATGGATGCCCAAATCAATAGCTAGGATGACCATCTTTTTCTACGTTTTCTTTGAATCAATCAGACACCAAACATTGAGCATGCGAAATGGGGGATGCTTAGAGTGACACAACCAAGATAGGGGTGTATAGGCAACATAATAGATCCAACAAAAACATAATAGAGCACACATGGTAAGAACAAATACACAATGAGTCAGGCACACAAGGGGGGCAACTTAACTAAAGGTAATAACATATAACATAAGAAAGTTCTATAAAGGGAATATGTGCTAAGATCAGGTAAGAATGACATATTTTTTCCTTACCTTGGTGTTGTCACTTTGTTTTTTGTTGTGTGTCTATGTGAAGTTTTTGCTTGCTCCGGCGCTCAATACCACTAGGTTTTTTCCTGGTCTACCACTACCCTGTAGTGTGGTACTCGACAAAACTTTGCGGGGACTTGGCATTGATGATAAAAGAGAGAATTTGGAGGGGTTATGGCAATCACGTGCCTTGGCTGGTCTTGGTGGAGGTGGTGGGGACTTGAATTTTGGCAGTATCGGGTGAGCATGAGAGGTAGGACTTGCGATTTTGGGGTGAGGGCGTAGCTAACCACATGTTTTTTCCTTCTCAAGATTTGCGTGTGGATGTCTAGCGATCAATGAAAAATACTCCACATAGCTCGATAAGAAATATTTGGGGTTCTTGGAACCAAGGTGCAGCTTTGTCATGAATAAGCTCATTGTGTAGAAACATAACAAAAATATCATTTGCGTGTCACTTAACCATTGAACCTAAGTGAATAACCACCTAGGTTTATCATTGCATACCTCTGTTAAGGATGTACCAAACTTGCTTCACAGTGTTGAGAATTAATTATTTTAATTATTGGATTAATTCTACCTAATGCATAGGGAGTTGCCAATCTAGGCAACCCCAGCCACACACGCTCTATTCCCTCTCTTTACCTTGTAATTTCCCCTATTGGGGGGGATGAACATCAATACAAGTTATTCTTCATTTATCACTATTTATTTACTTTGTTTATCTACATGTTATCAACACGCCGTCTCTACAAAGAGCAACTTGGACATCATATGAAGAAGGAGACGGAAGGAAAGGTGAGCTAATACCGCCGATCTTGAGCAATTCAGGCCCTCCTCGAATTCTTTGCTCCAACTACTGTCCAATTCATTGTCTCCTCGCCCCACACCATGGGGTCAAGCATATGCAATGATTAGGGAGAGTGCTGAGAATCAGTTAGCTAAATTGATTGGGATTAATCATGACTAAATAAATACATATGCAATTGCCCATCCATGCGACAACACGAGCTCTGTTCCAAATCTTTATCTTGTAACTGTCCCTACGGGGACCCATACACTCCGTCTGATTCTTATTTCTTTGCCCATAAGCAACATCCCATGTACCAAGGAGAGCGCAACTGAATTTTTTTATAATGTTTTACCCCTGTGCTAATTGCAATTGCATGGTTTCAAAACTGACATGCTATAAATGCACACATGCACGGATTGGCCCTTCTATGCATATGGCCCTCACCCACTTTGCGTGCCACTAGCCTACCCACTAATTGCTCTCTGTACGTGCAACATATTGGCTCACACATGCCACGAATTGGATGGGAAAAGCATAATAGAGGGACATCATCCAAAGAGAAGGCTTAAAAAGTGGAATACGCAGATAATTGTGGAAAAGTGAATAAACTTATGCACAAACAAAAAGGAAATGAAGGGAGTATGTGTGTGACCAACATCAACAAAGATTCCCCCGCTTTCCCATGGAAGGATTGGATCCTTCACCACTCGTCGATGCATATAGGTCTAGGTAAAAATGCCTCCTTCCTTGATAGAGCTATCTTCAAACACCTAAATGCTCTCCGCGAGATATCACATGTGGCTATTGGAGATGGTTCCCCTTTTTTGGCTAGATCGTTTGGGTTCTTCATGAACCACTATGTATTGCTTTCCCTGCCCTATTCTCTCACCACACCAAACCAAATGCTTTCGTAGCTAAGATCTTGATGGATGGGATTGAACTAGGCTTGCATAGCCGGCTAACCTTAACTGCTTCCAATGAACTTGTTTCTTTGAGATGTCTGTTGCAGGAGGTGTGTCTGAGAGGTGCTCCTGACACCAGGACCTTACTTAATGGTGCCCCCTTCACCACCAAGGGTGCCTATGAGGCCCTCCTACACAACTTGTCGACCCCACACTGGCTTGCATTTGGGACTCACGAGTGCCGAGCTGGGTGCGGGTCTTTGGATGGCTCTTCTACCTCGACCGACTCAATACTAGGGCTAATCTTCACCGGAAGACCATCATCGACTCCTCCTCATGCGCTAGATGTGCTTCTGCTCCTTTAGACCGAGGCCACCTGTTCTTCCACTGCCCAGCCTCACGCAGCATCTGGGACGCCATTGGGTTCCTCCCATGCACCTCTCCCTTTGCAACACTTTGGTCGCCACCTGGCCATGCGGGGCTCCCAGGGTCTGTTTGGCCCTTCATTCTTATTCTCATCATCTAGAAAATTTGGGACGTGCGAAACGCAAAAACTTTTTGCCAGGTCGATGTCTCGCCAAATGATGTAATTAAGGGAATCATTGCGGATCTCACGCTTTGGTCTCACTGCCTTAAAAAGGCCGAGGACAAGTCCCATGCCGGCCTTTGGCGGGACTTCTTTTCCTCTCGACATCTCTAGTATGTAAACCCCCTCAACGTTTTTTGAAATATATTCAGGTGGGGAGCCTCCCCCCTGTAACAGTTTCAAAAAAACTATTCATTTCCTTTCTTTCTCTACACATAGCTTTCCAAATACTTCGGGCACGTGGTCAGCGACACATAGCATGAAATGAGGATTCATCCTTTAGGCCATATATATGATATGTTCCAAGTGTTCCCATCCATGCTCTCCATTTAATTATTCAACCGAGTTGAAAGCGAATCTTGAGCTAACTTCTAAGCAATCTCAACCTTCGTGATACCTGAAGTAACCATAGCAAATAACACTTTGGACTGTCTCCATATGTCTTGTGTTCGAGACGTCTCCATCATTTTCAAGGAGCTATTTTGTTAGAGCCACTCTATAAGCACTTCCGAGAGTGTCTCTTATCCGAATGGGATGCAATAAATTCCTCAGTGTTTATTTAAGATGGCCTTAGTCTCCTGATCCACTTTTTACGGCGTGTTACTATTGGTCTAGGTCATTTTGTAGTCATATTAGTCTAGATTTCCTTTCTTGTACCCCAAGTCTATTGTATTATATAATATATTTTGCCCCATGGGCTATGCAATATAGTCAAATTGATCCTCTAAAATGGTATCAAAGCCATGTTACAATCCTATGTTGGGTGCTCATGCATCATTATCTCGTTTGTGCCCTAGCTTCTAGCTTTTTATTTCTATCGCGTCCACCAAGTCTGTCACTCTTTTTGTGTTTATCATCTGTCATGCGAGTCCACTAAACCTTTATGTATTAGCCTTTTTTTGGTCTTGGTCCTTCTTGGCCTTTGGTGTTTTCTATAAGATTTCCATGGCCTTCTTTTGCACCGTCATTGATCTAAACACATTCTCTTGTCGCGAGCTTTATTTGTTGTCAATTTCTTGTGCTACGCCCTTTGTGACATGCTCTTTGTGTTCTCCTCGTTTGATTTTTCTTGGCCTGTGTCGATCTCCTTTCCCGACCGATTCTATCTACTTTGGCTGCATTCAACAAGTTTTTGAAGATTCTATACTACAAGGTGTCGGTGTCAAAACTTGCGGATCTCGGGTAGGGGGTCCCGAACTGTGCGTCTAAGGTTGATGGTAACAAGAGACAGGGGACACGAAGCTTTACCCAGGTTCGGGCCCTCTTGATGGTGGTAATACCCTACGTCCTGCTCGATTGATATTGATGAATACAAGTATTACAAGAGTTGATCTACCATGAGATCGTAATGGCTAAACCCTAGAAGACTAGCCTGTATGACTACGGTATTGAGTATCCCCCATCCAGAATAAGTCCTCCGGTTTATATAGACACCGGGGGGATCTAGGGTTACATAGAGTCGGTTACATAATATGGAATCTTCATAGTTGTTCGCCAAGCTTGTCTTCCACACCTAGGAGAGTACCATCCGGACACGGGTACAGTCTTCGGTCTTCATATCTTCACAGCTCATCAGTCCGGCCAACAAACATGCCGGACGCCCGAGGACCCCGTAGTCCAAGACTCCCTCAGTAGCCCCTAAACCTGGCTTCAATGACAAGGTATCCGGCGCGTAGTGCTATCTTTGGCATTGCAAGGCGGGTTCCTCCTTCCGAACTCCCGAATAGTCTTTGGACAAAACGAACGTGTCCGGATCTACAATGCACATCTGTAGAGGGTATAGCACTTTCATGAATCCGATCCGCTGGCAACTTTAATAATGTGGCGTCACGCCCTCCCGGCCTTTATTTCGAACCGTTTCCTGTCCCACTGTTCCACATTTTGGGGGCGTGGTTTTTACTGGCACGTCTTGTCGAAGCAGAGATCATGCCCCCTTATTTTGGGATTTTCATCAATACGGCCGTGGGTAACCCAACCTTCCTGCGGGAAACATTCTTTAGGAATAGGCTGGTTCTTAGGCTTTAGGAGGATTTTCATCAATACGGGCGTGGGTAACCCAACCTTCCTGTGGGAAAGATTCCTTAGGAATAGGCTGGTTCTTAGGCTTTAGGAGGAGGCATTCAATACCGGAGGCCTTTATAAAGGAACCAAGGGCCGTCTTTTTTACGCCAAACTTCTCCTCAGCCTTCCCAACTCCGAGTTCCAGCACCCTAGGTTCAACTCCATTGCTTTCAGCCTTCCCATCATGTCCGGATCCAGCTCTCAAGGTCGATGGGCGGCTTCCTCTGTTACAGAGGAGGATATTGCAAAACTTTGGGCAGCCAGATATCTGACTGCAGAGATCACCACCGGCTTCCTTCTCAAGGACAAGTCATTCCGACCCCCAGATCTGATGAGAGGGTTGTGTTCATCCCCCACTTCCTCTGGGGGTTAGGGTTTGCGCTTCACCCCTTCGTCCGGGGGCTAATGTTTTATTACGGACTGGATTTTCACAACCTTGCCCCGGAATCGATTCTCCATGTCTCAGTGTTTATTATTACATGCGAGACCTTCCTTCGAATCGCCCACACTTCGGCTTATGGCTCAAGACCTTTAGTGTGAAACCGAAGATAGACGACGGGAACAGGCGGAGTGCGGCGGTGCTACAATCAGCCAACTCGCCAACACTCCCTGGCCAAAAGGTTCCTTTACCGAGACTTCCAATTACTGGCAGCGGGAGTGGTTTTACATTACAGAGCCCCGCAGTACTAAGTGGGTTGCTGCACCCACTTTCCGTCCTGGCCCATCGTCACAACTTGCATCATAGGTCAACAAGGGGCTGGACTGGGGATCGGTTGATGAAGTGCGGACTTTACAAAGCCGCATCCGAACCTTCCTCGAGAGAGATATCGATCTCGTTACTGTGATTCAAGTGTTGTTAGTCTGCCGAACCCTGCCCTGCCAGCGCAGGCCTCGCCACATGTGGGTGTTTAACCCAGAAGGACCACAGACCCTCCAACACATCTTCGGCGCCACACATGAAGGGATGTGGAAGTTATTTTTTGGGAAGCAAAAACATTGGCCGGATACCGCTGAGGACGCTGGCCTCAACTTGAATCGTCCGGATACCCCGGTAAGCACTTGGCTCTCGATTACTTTGCGATCATGCATGAAGTAATATGATACTGAGCAGGCTATCTTTTTCCAGGGCTGGCAAAGAAGGCGGAACTGATTATGTGTTCGGCCCCTCTGCCCGAGGGTCCAGCGAATCCTGTCCTAACAAGGATGTTAGCCCCAGCACCATACCAGATGCCAGAGAAGGAGGACTAGGCGGAGGACAAGACGACCAAGGACGGCCTCTATTCCCAAGGGACCTCGGACTTTGTGTCAGGAGGAATAAAAATCCCCTCATCCGAAGACAAAAGTAAAGGGGGGCACTATCTCTTTCCCTCCCAAGAAGAAGAGGGCTGCCTCCGAAGATTGGGAGAAGCAGGCTCCTAAGCAAGGATAGATGCCTCTGGGAGGCGGCCCAGGCATGGAGGACATCGAAGCACAGTCTCATGATGAGGACGAGCCTCCGGCCCAATTGTAAGTGAACAAGGTTGTTCTAAACATATCCCGTTCTTTTCATATGATGCCTGAAATATACATTTTTTGCAGCCCAACATGCAGTCCCCTTCAACAATCCTCTTCCTTGGGGGACCTTCTCCCGGAGATGATGGAAAGCGAGACGCCCCCACCGGCCTCTCCGTCTAGTAGGGCAGACGATCTTGAGGTGTCGTCACGGAGGGTCTCCCCCGACCAACAAGTGGTGCAAGGGATGACGAAGATGCTATAAGAAGGTGATACTTGAGCGGCCCAAGGTCCGGGGAACAAAAATGAAGACCCAGAACAGTCTGGAATGCAGCCGGATACAAATAAATGGATCCCTTCAAAGGGTGGCTGTACTCCTGCGGCTGCCTCTGGAGACCCAGAGGTGCCAAATATCTTGATGAACATGTTGCGGCAGGCGTCTGTTTCAGAGGAACATCGTAACTTGATGAGTACGGTGGTTGAAAAGGTCCTATCCGTGAAGAGCGGATTGAATGAGGCCTTTGCGAGCCTGCTAAGGGGCTTCGAGGTTTGTAATGTAACATGTGCAATTGTGTTATATTCATAAAATACACCTGTGTATAGACAGTAGCCCCTGAGACTCCAGTTGGCTTCCCCTAGGAGGTGAACGGAGGATCAAGAAGAAATTTTGGAGGACTAAACTTATTTGAACACAAGCTGCTTCCCCCCTGGCTACTTCCCGGACTGCGGATATTGCCGAACTGCAACGGAATCTTGATGTGGCCGGGGATGACATTACGTTGATCAATATGCGTCTTGACGAGTCGCAAGGTATGTATTCAGAGCAGTCTATGTACATACATTTTTGTGATATAAGCATGACGCTGAAAGCTGTACCTGGCTGCATATGGTGGTGCCACCGTTGAAATTCTTCGGGCGGAGCTAGCCCGGGCCAAAGAGTAGGCCCGGTGTAGTAATGTGGCTGCCGAGATGGCATCGGCTGAGTTAGAAGCCGAACGGGCTGGTCGGCCTCAAGATGTGGAGAAGATATCCATGATGGCGCTTGAGCTAAAAGGTGCTGCCAGCCGCTGTGAGCTCCTTGAGAAGGAGAAAGAAGCCAAAATGGCTGACATTGAAAAGGCTTTATGAGAAGAAAGAGAAGCGCGGTCTGAATCCAGAGCGGCCCGTGAGGAGATCCGGTAAGCTGGGGAGATTGCGGCTGGTAAGCCATTTTTACTACAGGCTAAGTTCGGCGACCCGAACTATGCTCAACTGAACCAATTGTGGAGTTCTCCGGACGAATTTTTAGACTTGCCGAATAGTTCTTCCAATGCGGCGCAGTATTATCAAGCGCGAGAGGGGTACGCAACGGAGAAGCTTTTTTGGTCACAATTCGGCGCATCGAAGCGCCCCCTGTTGCTGAATGAGCAGATGTCCCAGTGGGCCGAGCTTCATAGGATATCCAGTGCTGCTATGAAGAACGTCATAATCCGGTTATGGCCAACTGAGCCAATTCCAAATAATTACTTTGGCTTGGTGCAGCGGCTTGTTGACGCAGTGCCGCGTATTGACGATGTGAAGCGATCGGTGTGCATCAAGGGTGGCCGCATGGCTTTTGCCCGACTCAAGACATTCTGGGGGAATATGAAGGCCATCGACGTTGCGGTGAAGAGTCCGCCCAAGGGCAGGGACCGCCACGAACCGGAGCATTACTTTCAAGACGTACTAGTAGCCGCCCGCTTGATAGAGGGTCAATGCTCGAACGACATAATGTTCGAGTGAGGTGTATAAGAATTGTACGAGGCAATTTTATAGTGAATCTATTTGTATATTGTGCTTGAAAACTTGTGTTCCTCCTGTACGGCCGTTGTAATATAAATTGAAAGATTTCCAGTCGTCGGCTTCAGCCCCCTTGTAGGAAGTATAGGGGTGTTCAAAAAAGCATATGATCACTCTTGAACCAATGTCTTGGTCTCTAAAGGAGGTGTCAATGCGGCGAACCAGGCAACCGGACTATAGGGCGTTAACACTTTCACTTAGCCATAGGAGTTTTAAGGTGGGTGTACGACATAGCCCCTAGTATGTATGCGTCTTATTCATACGATGCATTTACATAATTGATGGGAAAAGAGGTCCTTCGTGTGACACGGAGGAATCGCTAGAGATTCCGATAAGTCATCGAGTGGTTGACCAGCTCTCGCCGCATCATGACAGTGAATTTTCGGCTTTCTCTAATAAGGTTCATCACCAGGTGAACTGGTAGCACAATCGTAGTAGTTCTCCCTTTACTACCCTAGCCGATAGAGCGGAACGTAGGATAGCAAACACATGAGCCGGGCAACCCAACTATTGACCCAAGACATGATTCAGAGCTGATGCATATAAGGCCAAACTAGCGGCGCCGAATTACGTTGTAAAAGATGTTCAGACTTTGTTGGCAACTCATTTGTTCCCGTATCGAGCCCCTGGCAAGTTAAGTCGGGGTATGTTTGTGAAACAACCATGGGAGGCGTATTCATTTGCGGAAAGATGCGGGTGATTAATTTGGATAGTATGAACTGGGACCTGAGCGATATGCCAATGATTAATATATATATATATATATATATGTATGCCACGACCTCAGTCATTTGATATGCCCTGGGTCGAAGGCAGAGGAAAAAGGCATGTTACAGGCTCTAGAAAAGAGTGCGGTCTAAAAAAGTTTATTTTGGACCTCCTGTCACACGTCTCCGCCGCCTGTCCTCAGCGAGGGGAATCCTTGAAGGAGGTAGCCCCGTAGGTGACTGTATGGATCCAAACTCCGATGGAGTCGGTCTTAAGTGATTCTCCTTTGCGCTACCTACTTTTAAGAAGTATTGAAAAAAAGAAGTATATAAAAAACGTTATCGGAATGTTTGCAGACTTATCCGTATTGTGCTTCTGCCGATGCCCATGGTATCTTAAATGCGTAGTTATGTATGCGCGGTATAGCTTCATCGTGTATATGAGATGGGTGGCAGAAGCCGAACTGCTATTTCTGTTCTGGACTTGGTCGATCTTCAGGGGGAGATTCCTTCTGGCTCTCTACATTTAGCTGTTGAACCATTCCGTCGTCCCTATTGCCTTGCGGCCCCCTTCCCTTGTGTTCGGTGTTGAGCTTGCCGGTCTGCTTGAGGACCCAATAGCTTCTGTTGGTATGATTGGCTGGTTTATTAGGTGGCCGTGTATCTGGCAGGGTCGGTCTAGTATCTTATCTAGGTTGGATGGTCCGTCTCTGTTCGCCTTGAATGGATTTTTCTGTTGACCGGGCTTGGGATTGCTGAATCCGGCATTAACCGCTATGTCGCGTGATATATCATTATGATTGCTAGTGTTGTATTTGCTTCGTCGTAGCTTGCCATTGCCGTCTCAGATTTTGGAAGTGCCCGAGTTGCTGGTGCTATTGCTTCTACGAGCGAGCCAGCTGTCTTCTCCCACGCAAAAGAGGGTCATTAGAGCGGTAAGGGCTGTCATGGATCTAGGTCCTTCTGGACCGAGGTGGCGTGCAAGCCATTCATCCCGGACACTATGTTTGAAGGCCGTGAGGGCTTCTGCGTCCAGATAGTCGACGATTTGGTTCTTTTTAACTAAGAACCTGGTCCAGAGCTTCCTTGCTGACTCTCTGGGCTATTGGACAATATTACTTAAGTCATCGACATCCAGTGGCCGGACATATGTTCCTTGGAAGTTGTTCCGAAAGGCGTCCTCCAAGTCCTCCCAGCTGCCAATAGAATTTTCTGACAGACTGTTTAACCAGTACCGAGCTGGTCCTTTGAGTTTTACTGGTAGGTATTTGATGGCGTGAAGGTCATCTCCGTGGGCCATGTAGGATATGGAGGAGGAAGTCTTCAATCGATACCGCGGGATCCGTTGTTCCATCGTATGATTTGATATTCATGGGTCCAAATTCATGCTCCATTACTTCATTTGTGAAGCACAGAGGGTATGCGGCGCCTCTATGTTGGGCCACGTTGCGACGTACCTCTGAAGGAGTCCATTTGCGGTTTTCGGCCCGGGCGTGGCTAGGTTTGTCACATCCGAATAGGTGGCCGTTGTCGCATGTCGAGTTGTGTCCTTGCGATCCGTAGATCGCTCTTGGGTATCCTGTTTTACTACCCCAGCCCTGTTGAAGGTCGTATGTACAACCTTGAGCTGTTTTGTTCTTGCCTTTACGGCGAGGTGGGGCGGTCTGTAGTTCAGCTTGAGTTGTCGCTTTAATCGGACCAAGTTGTGGTCGACCTACCGCATTGTGTGATGATCGTACGAGCTCAAACACCTTATCATCACCCTGGGGTAGCGATCTATGCTTCGGGTAGCTTTTGGCTAGGATACCAAGGCCGTATTTTTTGGCGGCTAGGACTTCGGTCCATCTATCATTAAGCAGATCTTGGTCAGCTTGAAGCTGTTGCTGCTTCTTCTTCAGGCTCCGTGCAGTGGCTATTAGTTGGTGGTTTAAGCGCTCCTACTCGCGAGGTTCCTTAGGCATGATGAAATCTTCGGCGCCGAGGCTCACCTCATCCTCAGAGAGCGGAAGGTAATTTGTCATCCCCCGAATCTTCGTGTGTGGCCTGTTTACTGAGGCTATCCTCCCTATCGTCCCGTTCATCATTAACTTTTTCAACGGGGTCTTCGTTGTCTTCGGCATCATTGTCCATTTCGTCAATATTCTCGGAGTCATAATCAAGTGTTTCGGTTGAATCCTCGACCATTGCTATCAAGCGGGTGGCGGGTGGGAAGGAAAATTATCCATCGTCAGCCCCTACCTCGAGCCGGATATAGCTGGGCTGAGAGTCCTCCGCCAAGGACAGGTTTTTGAATGAGTTTAGCATGTCTCCCAAAGGCGAGTGCTGGAAGATGTCAGCGGCATTGAATTCGAAGATCGATAAACGATCAAGCTCGGCGTTCGTGGGCTCATGTGGTTCCAAACCTACAGCCAGAGACGAGTCCGGCTTTCCGATGGAATAGGCATCGAGTGAGACCAGGTCCATGTACGGCTCCAACGCCGCGGAATCTGCGGCCTCCTTGGTGGGGTTAATCCTCCCGTCTTTGTATGGTGCGGCCTTCTCCGGCTCTAGGGCCGGAGTGCTTACAGTAGCGATATCCTGGATGCGGCCCGATGACAGATTTAGGTCATGATCATCGGGGTGATCGGGAACGGCTACTATGTTATCGGATCCGGCGAAGATCAAGTCTCCACGGATGTCCGTGACATAGTTCAAGCTCCCGAATCTGACCTGATGGCCAGGGGCGTAGCTTTTGATCTACTCTAGATGGCCAAACGAGTTGGCCCGCAGTGCGAAGCTGCCGAACACAAAGATCTATCCGGGGAGGAAAGTTTCTCCGCAGATAGCGCCATTATTGACAATTGAAGGGGCCATCAAACCTTTCAGCAATAGCACAGAGGAACTCTCAATGAAAGCACCAATGTCGGTGTCAAAACCGGCGGATCTCGGGTAGGGGGTCCTGAACTGTGCGTCTAAGGTTGATGGTAACAAGTGACAGGGGACACGAAGCTTTACCCAGGTTCGAGCCCTCTTGATGGAGGTAATACCCTATGTCCTGCTTGATTGATATTGATGAATACGAGTATTACAAGAGTTGATCTACCATGAGATCGCAATGGCTAAACCCTAGAAGTCTAGCCTGTATGACTACGATATTGAGTATCCCCATCTGGACTAAGTCCTACGGTTTATATAGACACCGGGGGGATCTAGGGTTACATAGAGTCGGTTACATAATATGGAATCTTCATAGTTGTTCGCCAAGCTTGCCTTCCACGCCAAGGAGAGTCCCATCCGGACACGGGTACAGTCTTCGATCTTCATATCCTCACAGCCCATCAGTCCGGCCCATAAACAGGCCGGACGCCCGAGGACCCCGTAGTCCAGGACTCCCTCACAAGGGCTTTTTGAAGACACAGATTTTGGATTACCACTATTTTTTTTGTTTTATGCTATTGCAGACTGCATTTGACGCTCCGGGGGAAAGGGAGGGGTGTTATAGAGTATTACTACTGGTCTAGGTCTCTTTACATAGTCGTATGTCTAGATTTCCTTACTTGTACTCCTTCATCACCTACTCCTTCCATGGTCCCATTAGATCTAGAAGATTGGAGATACCCAACACCAGCTGGAGCATGAGATCATGCGATAACCAAGGATCCCACCAATATGAAATTTGCTGCATCACAGACACGCTAGATAGCTCCCTTGTTAACAAGCTCTAGGCCAATTGCCATACTCAATAGTTTGGCAAGTAGAAGAGGGCGTCCAAAAGGTTACCCGAGGGATAGTATTTAGCTTTGAGAACTTGATCACACACACACAATAGTTCCTGACTAAACAGGTTAGATTGTCGCATAATTCAGTTCGGAGCATCAAAACACTACAGATCAACATTTTGGCTACTGGGAACATGTGATCAGAAAGCTGAGAAATTGATTTCCATAGATATTATTTTTGTGTCAAAAGGTTCCAAAAAAATTATACAAGCTTTTACTTTGGATAATGACACACGCAAAAATTGTATTACTATAAATACTTCTAAATTTTTATTGAAAATGAGTATTGTGCACTGTCCCATGGAGGTAATAAGTTCCCTGTTTGCTAGGAGATTCTTTGATATGGCATCGATAACTGCTTTTTTCGACAGAGGGTGGCGTTGATAACTACTTCCGCAGTCATTAATTTCACAAACATATATTTTGATTGTATCTTAGATGTCTTCTTGGCGTCTGGCTTTCTTCCTGAGCAGTTCTTGCTGACGATGTTTCTGGTTTTACACTCATGCCACTTTGTTTCCCCTGTACTTCCAATATCATTTTCAGCTATACATATAGGATTATCTACTTTTGCCTCAAAAGGAATAAGGAAGAAAACAGTTTCTCGAAAGGAAAAGAAAAAAAGTACCAAAGGGCTCCCATTGGCCAAAAATAACAGAAATGTGATGATCCATTAGTCCATCAATACGTAAGAACCACGAGGCATCATAACAAGCACATGTCGATAAATTACGAAAAAGGCTTTCACCCACTTTATATATAAAGCAACAGCCAGCAAACATACCGGTGCAAACACACGTCACCACCACACACAACACACACACACACCCAAGATAAGATAAAAAGATGTCGGGCACCAACACACCACCCAACTACCACTAAGCAAACTACAAATGCACCAAGAAGAACCGCTTGGAGCTGACGGAGACCTCCATCATGAGCTAGCCACCAAGGAGAGGTGAGCCGGACAACGACGGAGCATGGACTCCAAGATGGTGCCTCCAAGAAGAGCACAACAAGTGAATACCGCCACTATCTGATCCTGAAGATCAAGTTTTCATCGGATCAAGAAGGGAGTGAGAATAACTGTGACGAAGCCTTCAAGAAGGAAACGGCGTCTACAGATGTCGTCGCTGCCGGCCGGGTAGGAAACTGGGGAAGTAATGCATCCTGGTGCTCACACCCCTCCGTCGCACCCAAGCGATGCCGAATATCAACAATCATGCTACCCTCGTGGCCGTGGCTGCCTGCCCGCACATGACACACACACTTCGCCCATGAACAACGCGACTCCCGCCGCCAAGTCCACCGTCCTGCATCAATACTCCCCCGAGTCTAACCAAAGGCATCAACTTTGGTCTAAAAGGCGGCTCCCAACTGATGGAGCAGTAGCACACGCCCCACCTCGAACATCGCGAAAACTGCGTCAACACGCACTCGGTCGAGGAAAGGGGGAGAAGTGGGAGCAGATGCATCCATGACCGGCACACCCTATGTAGGTGATGGGCGGCCCGCCCACATGGACGCCTTCCATCCCTGTAGCCTACCTCCCCGCCGAAGACACCCTGTGTCGCCCCACCACGGCAACTGGTGCAGATCCACGCAGAGCACCAATGACCTCCATCCACCGGCAAGGGAGACCAAATCGACCACCACCATGAGTCAAGAGTGCTCACTTGAGACATCAACTCGCTCCGCCTGTTGCCGACCATCCGCCAAAACCGACTGGAGCCGGGCCAGCACACCCACCAGATCCACCACTACTGCGCTGCCACCCCCACCAGTCGGTGCCGAGGTAAGGGTGGCCGCCCGCAGCCTAGGTCGCCCACAACCCACACCGCCGTCTTCTACCAAGCGTGCACCACTAGCCCACATCCATGGGCCAGATCCGGCCGGATCTAGCCAAGACCTAGCACATACACCATGGGTGGCCATCGTGCTTTTGTGAGCGAATTATAGGGGTCCTGATTGGCGATTTCAACCTGATTACCAACCCTCAGGACAAGAACAACAACATATTATCTCATTCTTGGATGAGTAGATTCAGCGTACGTTGAACAGATCAAGTTGGGGAACAATTAAGGAGGATCTGCTGCAGGCTATGAACCAGCTGCACCGCATGGATAGTAGAGGGCTGAACAGAATCAACAAGGCCATCATCATTCTGATTCCCAAGAGACAGGGGGCAGCCACACTCCAGGACTTCCGTCCGATTTCTTTGCTGCACAGTTTGATAAAAATCTTTAAATTCCTTGCCCGGCGGCTAGCTCTTAAACTGGAAGGATTAGTGGATCAATGCCAGAGCGCCTTCATAAAAAACACAATATACAGGAAAACTTCATGTATGTCCAAAGCACCATCCGTTTTCTGCACAAGAACAAGAAGCCATCAATCCTCCTAAAGCTTGACATTGACAAGGCATTTGACTCATTATCTTGGGCATACTTGCTTGAGATGATGCAGGCCAGGGGGTTTGGCGCACGATGGCGCGAATGGATCGCCATGATTCTAAGGACCTCGACCTCTAGAGTGCTAATCAACGGACAATGTTCATAGATTGTCACTCATTGAAATTGCTTGCGGCAAGGAGATCCGTTACCCCCTTTTCTTTTCATCCTGGACATGGACCCGTTGCAAAGACTCATGTCCATCACAACAGAGCATGCCATGCTCTTGAAATTGTCGGGGCGAAGGCGCTTGATGCGCTGGTCTTTCTATGCCAGCGATGTAGTATTATTCATGAACCCTACGGAGAGAAACGCTTCAATGATTAACTTACTTCTGTAATGCTTTGCGATAGCCACGGGTCTTCACGCAAACAAGATAAAAAGCGCAGCCCTACCTATTGGATGCTGTAGGATCGAGCTGGATCCAGTCCTGGCCCACCTAGGAATCCTGATCAAAAGCTTCCCCATCACATACCTCGGAATGCCATTGTCACTACGGAATCTAACCAAAGTTGATCTTGACCCTTTGCTCCTTTAATTCGGGAGCAAAACAGCTATGTGGAAGGGCAGACTAATGGCAAAATGTGCCCGATTGGTGCTTTTGAAATTGGGTTTGACTGCCTGGCCATCTATATGATGATGGTCCATAAACTTCCGGCCTGGGTATGGGAGCGTATGCTTCCGATTTTGTCACGCCTGGTTTTGGAGTGGCGAGGCAGAATGCTCCGGTGGCAAATGTAGGGTGGCTTGGAGCCTCATCTGTCGCCCAAATATTTGGGGGGTTAGGTGTGCTGGACATGCCGTGCTTCAGGTCGATGCTAAGACTGCGATGGTTGTGGTCTGCTTGGCACTATCCAACACGACCTTGGGTCAGCTTTCAACTGCAGTGCAACGAGAAGGACCGCATGCTATTTGCAATGGTAACCGAGGTTATAGTGGGGGATGGTCGACGGGCCAATTTTTGGCATGATCGCTGGCTTCATGGACAATGCCCGAAAGCCATTGCGCCTGCCCTTTTCAAGATCTCAGCAAGAAAAAACAAAATGGTCCATGGGTCGGACACGTCGGGCGCGTGTATGGACGCGCACTGGGAGTGTCGGGCGCGTCGGGTCCATGGCGTAGGTGTGCATATGTGCGTGGTGTGGTGCATAGGGCTGCCCGTGTAGGAGTGCACCATAGGTGTGTGTGTAGGTGCATTCTGTTGGCGAGATTAGGGGTGCGTGGAGTTGGTCCAAGGCGGACTCGCCATGACCCGGACGTGTGCGTGCATGTCGTGGGCGTGGCCAGAGCGGGCCGGGCCAGGCGCTCGGCGTGGGCTGGGACGTGGGGTACGTGCCCTGACGTGGTCCAGGGTATAAGACCCCCATAAGCATTGTAACAGGTGCGGGCTGAGTTGTGCTTAGGAAAAACAGAAAGCACCGTTCATGGTGGTGGTGGCGTTCATGCGCCAGCAAACCTCGCTGTGTCCTCTATGTGCTCCGTGTCTGCTTCTTCCTCCTTCTGGTTCGCACTAGACCAAGGTTACAGAGAGAGAGAGAGCGAGGGGGTAGAGCTAGGATTTAGGGTAGACACCAACAAGATGCAGCTTCACGAGGGCCAGGATGACTCGATCGGCTGGCGTTTCACGGAATTGCTAGAATTGATGATTTTCGTATGAGACCAGACCTGCTCCCTCGCGTACCCTCCCACTAGGGTTTTCGGCGGCGGCGGCGCCCTTGCCCCTCCCACCACCGCTGCCCCCTCCCGCTAGGGTTTTCACGTGCGCCTCGGCCTATCCCCCTCTACCCCTTCCCTCCGGATCTCGCCCCTACGCCGCCTCCTCGGGAGTTGGCCGGGTGGCGTGCCCCCCCTTCCTCTCGGCACTCACCTCCGCTGGATCTCTCCCGCTGCCGTCGGTGGGTGCCCCCGGTGCTGGCCTGGGTGGTGCCGGCGGCGGTGGGACCTTCTATCCCCGCGCGCACATCCCCTTCCCGGGGCAGGTGATGGCGGCGGTGCTGCTCGGCTAGGCTGCGGCAGGGCGGCAGTTGGCGAGGTGGTGGTGCTGCCCTTGGCGGCATGGTGACGTGCGGTGGCCGGCAGCGCGCCCCCGACACCATCTGGGTCCTAGCGGGCTGGCCAGTGGCATGGCTTCAATGTCCTCTACATGGCGCGGAGGAGGAGCGGCTCGGTCTCGAGGTGGTGGCGCCGACGGCATGCCTTCTGCAGCGTGATGGCGGGAGCTTTACGGGCATCTGTGGACCCAGCCGGACATGTGGGCCCACGGGACCGATATGCTCCTGCTGTCGCGTCCGGTCTGTTACCATTGTTGACGGTGGAGGTTGGGCCCTCCCACGTGCCGACGATGCTGATATCCTGAGTTCCAGCTCCTCTTCTTCGTTGAGCAGGCCCCTTTTGCGGTGCCGTGGTGAGACGACACGGAAGCTTCAAGACTGTTTTGGCGCAGAGTGGTGGTTTGTTTGGTGGCATGCTCCGGAGCGTCCGAGGTGAAGGTTGGGATCGGGTGAAATCCCTGTCGGCCGAGCCAACTCCGAAGCGGTGGTGCCTAAGGGTGCCGCCGAACCTTCCTGGAGGGCGTCGGGGGTACCCTTCCTCTCTCCTCGTCACATACTGGGGGAAACCTTTGGCAGTAGCTGATGGAAATATGCCCTAGAGGCAATAATAAAGTTATGATTTATTTCCTTATATCATGATAAATGTTTATTATTCATGCTAGAATTGTATTAACCGGAAACATAATACATGTGAATACATAGACAAACAGAGTGTCATTAGTATGCCTCTACTTGACTAGCTCGTTGATCAAAGATGGTTATGTTTGCTAACCATAGACATGAGTTGTCATTTGATTAACGGGATCGCATCATTAGGAGAATGATGTGATTGATTTGACCCATTCCGTTAGCATAGCACTTGATCGTTTAGTTTGTTGCTATTGCTTCCTTCATGACTTATACATGTTCCTATGACTATGAGATTATGCAACTCCCGTTTACCAGAGGAACACTTTGTGTGCTACCAAACGTCACAACGTAACTGGGTGATTATAAAGGTGCTCTACAGGTGTCTCCGAAGGTACTTGTTGGGTTGGCGTATTTCGAGATTAGGATTTGTCACTCCGATTGTCGGAGAGGTATCTCTGGGCCCTTTCGGTAATACACATCACTTAAGCCTTGCAAGCATTGCAACTAATGAGTTATTTGCGGAATGATGTATTACGGAACGAGTAAAGAGACTTGCCGGTAACAAGATTGAACTAGGTATTGAGATACCAATGATCGAATCTCAGGCAAGTAACATACCGATGACAAAGGGAACAACGTATGTTGTTATGCGGTCTGACTGATAAAGATCTTCGTAGAATATTTAGGAGCCAATATGAGCATCCAGGTTCCGCTATTGGTTATTGGCCGGAGACGTGCCTCGGTCATGTCTACATAGTTCTCGAACCCATAGGGTCCGCACGCTTAAAGTTTCAATGACGATTGTATTATGAGTTTTTGTGATTTGATGTACCGAAGGTAGTTTGGAGTCCCGGATGAGATCGGGGACATGACGAGGAGTCTCAAAATTGTCGAGACGTAAAGATCGATATATTGTATGACTATATTCGGACATCGGAAAGGTTTCGAGTGATTCGGGTATTTTCGGGGGTACCGGGGAGTTATGGGAATACGAGGAAGACGTAATGGGCCTCATGGGCCAAGTGGTGGAAGAGAGGAGGCAGGGCGCCCCCCCTAGCCCAAACCGAATTGGATTAGGGGACTGGCCCCCCATTCCTCATTTTCCTCCCTCTCCTTCCTTCTCCTTCTCCTCCTTCCTTTCCTCCTCCTAGTAGGAGTAGGAAAGGGGAGTCCTACTCCTACTAGGAGGAAGACTCCTTCTCCTGGCGCGCCCATAGAGGGCCGACCGGCCTCCCCCCTTGCTCCTTTATATACAGGGGCGGGGGGCACCTCTAGACACACAAGTTGATCTGTTGATCTCTCCCAGCCGTGTGCGGTGCCCCCCTCCACCATATTCCACCTCGGTCATATCGTAGCGGTGCTTAGGCGAAGCCCTGCGTCGGTAGCAACATCATCACCGTCATCACGCCGTCGTGCTGACAGAACTCTCCCGTGAAGCTCTGCTGGATCGGAGTTCGCGGGACGTCGTCGAGCTGAACGTGTGCTGAACTCGGAGGTGCAGTTCGTTCGGTACTTGGATCGGTCAGATCGTGAAGACGTACGACTACATCAACCGCGTTGTGCTAACGCTTCCGCTTTCAGTCTATGAGGGTACGTGGACAACACTCTCCCCTCTCGTTGCTATGCATCACCATGATCTTGCGTGTGCGTAGGAATTTTTTTGAAATTACTACATTCCCCAACAGTGGCATCCGAGCCAGGTTTTATGCGTAGATGTCATATGCACGAGTAGAACACAAGTGAGTTGTGGGCGATATAAGTCATACTGCTTACCAGCATGTCACACCTTGGTTCGGCAGTATTGTTGGATGAAGCGGCCCGGACCGACATTACGCGTACGCTTACGCGAGACTGGTTTTACCGCCGTGCTATGCACACAGGTGACTAGCGGGTGTTAGTTTCTCCAACTTTAGTTGAACCGAGTGTGGCTACACCCGGTCCTTGAGAAGGTTAAAACAACACTAACTTGACAAACTATCGTTGTGGTTTTCGATGCGTAGGTAAGAACGGTTCTTGCTCAGCCCATAGCAGCCACGTAAAAACTTGCAACAACAAAGTAGAGGACGTCTAACTTGTTTTTGCAGGGCATGTTGTGATGTGATATGGTCAAGACGTGATGAGATATAAGTTGTTGTATGAGATGATCATGTTTTGTTGAAGTTATCGGCAACTGGCAAAAGCCTTATGGCTATCTCTCTATTGCATAAGATGCAAGCACCAAATAATTGCTTTACTTTATCGCTATGTGATAGCAATAGTTGCAAGAGGAATTGTTGGTGAGACGACCATGTGACGACACATTGATATAGATCAAGATGATGGAGATCATGGTGTCATGCCGGTGACAATGGAAATCATGACGATGCTTTGGAGATGGAGATCAAAGGCACAAGAAGATGATGGCCATATCATGTGACATATTTTGATTGCAGGTGATGTTTATCTTTTATATATCTTATTTTGCTTAGTTCGGCGGTAGCTTTATAAGATAATCTCTCATTAAATTATCAATGTATAAGTGTTCTCCCTGAGTATGCACCGTTGCGAAAGTTTTTCGTGCTGAGACACCATGTGATGATCGGGTGTGATAGGCTCTACGTTCAAATACAACGGGTGCAAAACAGTTGCACATGCGGAATACTCGGGTTAAACTTGACGAACCTAGCATATAACAGATATGGCCTCGGAACACGGAGACCGAAAGGTCGAGCGTGAATCATATAGTAGATATGATCAACATAGTGATGTTTACCATTGAAACTACTCCATCTCACGTGATGATCGGACATGGTTTAGTTGATATGGATCACATGATCACTTAGAGGATTAGAGGGATGTCTATCTAAGTGGGAGTTCTTAAATAATATGATTAATTGAACTTTAATTTATCATGAACTTAGTCCTGGTAGCATTAGCATATCTATGTTGTAGATCAATAGCTCGCGTTTAGCTCCCCTGTTTTATTTTTGATATGTTCCTAGAGAAAACTAAGTTGAAACATGTTAGTAGCAATGATGCGGATTGGATCTGTGATCTGAGGTTTATCCTCATTGCTGCACAGAAGAATTATGTCCTTAATGCACCGCTAGGTGACAGACCTATTGCAGCAGCAGATGCAGATGTCATGAACGTTTGGCTAGCTCAATATGATGACTACTTAATAGTTTAGTGCACCATGCTTAACAGCTTAGAATCGGGACTTCAAGGACGTTTTGAACGTCATGGATCATATGGATGGTCCAAGAGTTGAAGTTAATATTTCAAGCAAATACCCGAGTTGAGAGATATGAAGTCTCCAACAAGTTCTATAGCTAAAAGATGGAGGAGAATAGCTCAAGCAGTGAGCATGTGTTTAGATTGTCTGGGTACTACAATCGCTTGAATCAAGTGGGAGTTAATCTTCCAGATAAAATAGTGATTGACAGAATTCTCTAGTCACCATCACCAAGTTAGTAGAACTTCGTGATGAACTATAGTGTGCAAGGGATGATGAAAACGATTCCCGAGCTTTTCATGATGATGAAATCGATGAAGGTAGAAATCAAGAAAGAGCACCAAGTGTTGATGATTAACAAGACCACTAGTTTCAAGAAAAGGGCAAAAGGGAAAGATAGGGAACTTTAAGAAGAACGGCAAGCAAGTTGCTGCTCAAGAGAAGAAGCCCAAGACTGGTCCTAAGCCTGAGACTAAGTGCTTCAACTGCAAAGGGACTGGTCACTGGAAGCGGAACTGCCCCAAGTATTTGGCAGATAATAAGGATGGCAAAGTGAACAAAGGTATATTTGATATACAGATTATTGATGTGTATTTTACTAGTGTTCGTAGAAACCCCTCGGTATTTGATATTGGTTCAGTTGCTAAGAGTAGTAACTCAAAACGGGAGTTGCAGATTGAACAGAGACTAGTTAAGGGTGAAGTGACGATGTGTGTTGGAAGTGGTTCGAAGATTGATATGATCATCATCGCACACTCCTTATGCTTTCGGGATTAGTGTTGAACCTAAATAAGTGTTATTTGGTGTTTGCGTTAAGCATGAATATGATTTGATCATGTTTATTGCAATACGGTTATTCATTTAAGTAAGGGAATAAATTGTTGTTCTGTTTACATGAATAAAACCTTATATGGTTACACACCCAATGAAAATGGTTCGTTGGATCTCGATCATAGTGATACACGTATTCATAATATTGAAACCAAAAGATGCAAAGTTAATAATAATAGTGCAACTTATTTGTGGCACTGCCGTTTAGGTCATATTGGTGTAAAGCGCATGAAGAAACTCCATGCTGATGGACTTTTGGAATCACTTGATTATGAATCACTTGATGCTTGCGAACCATGCCTTGGCAAGATGACTAAGACTCCGTTCTCCGGAACAATGGAGCGAGCAACTGACTTATTGGAAATAATACATACTGATGATGCGGTCCGATGAGTGTTAAGGCTCACGGCAAGTATCGTTAGTTTTTGACCTTCACAGATGATTTGAGCAGATATGGGTATATCTACTTAATGAAACACAAGTCTGAAACATTTGAAAAGTTCAAAGAATTTCAGAGTGAAGTGGAGAATCATCGTAGCAAAAATAAAAGTTTCTACGATATGATCGCAGAAGTAAAATATTTGAGTTACGAGTTTGGCCTTCAGTTAAAACAATGTGAAATAGTTTCACTACTCACGCCACCTGGAACACCACAGTGTAATGGTGTGTCCGAACGTCGTAACCGTGCTTTATTAGACATGGTGCGATCTATGATGTATCCTACCGATTACCACTATTGTTTTGGGATTATGCATTAGAGACAGCTACATTTATGTTAAATAGGGCACCATCTAAATCCGTTGAGATGACACCGTATGAACTGTGGTTTGGCGAGAAACCTAAGCTATCATTTCTTAAAGTTTGGGACTGCGATGCTTATGTGAAAAAGTTTCAACATGATAAGCTCGAACCCAAATCGGAGAAGTAAATCTTCATAGGATACCCAAAAGAAAATGTTGGGTACACCTTCTATCACAGATCCGAAGGCAAGATATTCGTTGCTGAGAATGGATCCTTTCTAGAGAAGGAGTTTCTCTCGAAAGAAGTGAGTGGGAGGAAAGTAGAACTTGATGAGGTAACTGTACCTGCTCCCTTATTGGAAAGTAGTTCATCACAGAAATATGTTCCTGTGACTACTACACCAATTAGTGAGGAAGCTAATGATGATGATCATGTAACTTCAGATCAAGTTGCTACCGAACCCCGTAGGTAAACCAGAGTGAGATCCGCACCAGAGTGGTACGGTAATCCTGTTCTGGAGGTCATGTTACTTGACCATGACGAGCCTACGAACTATGAGGAAGCGATGACGAGCCCAGATTTTGTGAAATTGCTTGAGGCCATGAAATCTGAGATGAGATCCATGTATAAGAACAAAGTATGGACTTTGATTGACTTGCCCAAAGATTGGTGAGCTATTGAGATTAAATCGATCTTCAAGAGGAAGACGGACGCTGATAGTAGTGTTACTATCTACAAAGCTAGAATTGTCGCAAAAAGGGTTTTCGACAAGTTCAAGGTGTTGACCACGATGAGAATTTCTCACTCTTATCTATGCTTAAGTCTATCTGAATCCTGTTAGCTATTGCCGCATTTTATGAAATCTGGCAAATGGATAAACAAAACTGCATTCCTTAATAGGATTTATTAAAGAAGAGTTGTATATAATGCAACCAGAAGGTTTTGTCGATCCTAAAGGTACTAACAAAATATGCAAGCTCCAGCGATCCATCAATGGACTGGTGCAAGCATCTCGGAGTTGGAATATATGCTTTGATAAGTTGATCAAAGCATATAGTTTTATACAGACTTGCAGTGAAGCCTGTATTTACAAGAAAGTGAGTGGGAGCACTACAACATTTCTGATAAGTATATGTATGACATATTGTTGATCGGAGATGATGTAGAATTATTCTGCAAAGCATAAAGGAATGTTTGAAAGGAGTTTTTCAAAGAAAGACCTTGGTGAAGCTGCTTACATATTGAGCATCAAGATCTATAGAGATAGATCAAGACGCTTGATAAGTTTTTCAATGAGTACATATCTTGACAAGATTTTGACATAGTTCAAAATGGAACAGTCAAAGAAGGAGTTCTTGCCTGTGTTACAAGGTGTGAAGTTGAGTAAGACTCGAAACCCGACCATGGCAGAAGATAGAGAGAGAATGAAAGTCATTCCCTATGCCTCAGCCATAGGTTCTATAAAGTATGTCATGCTGTGTACCAGACCTATTGTATACCCTGCCCTGAGTTTGGCAAAGGAGTACAATAGTGATCTAGGAGTAGATCACTGGACATTGGTCGAAATTATCCTTAGTGGAATAAGGATATGTTTCTCGATTATGGAAGTGACAAAAGGTTTGTCGTAAAGGGTTACGTCGATGCAAATTTTGACACTGATCCAGATGACACTAAATCTCAATCTGGATACATATTGAAAGTGGGAGCAATTAGCTAGAGTAGCTTTGTGCAGAGCATTGTTGACATAGAAATTTGCAAAATACATACAGATCTGAATGTGGCAGACCCGTTGACTAAACTTCTCTCACAAGCAAAACATGATCAAACCTCAGTACTCTTTGGGTGTTAATCACATAGCAATGTGAATTAGATTATTGACTCTAGTAAACCCTTTGGGTGTTGGTCACATGTCGATGTGAACTATGGGTGTTAATCACATGGTGATGTGAACTATTGGTATTAAATCACATGGCGATGTGAACTATATTATTGACTCTAGTGCCAGTGGGAGACTGAAGGAAATATGCCCTAGAGGCAATAATAAAGTTATGATTTATTTTCCTTATATCATGATAAATGTTTATTATTCATGCTAGAATTGTATTAACCGGAAACATAATATGTGTGTGAATACATAGACAAACAGAGTGTCACTAGTATGCGTCTACTTGACTAGCTCATTGATCAAAGAAGGTTATGTTTCCTAACCATAGACATGAGTTGTCATTTGATTAACGTGATCACATCATTAGGAGAAT
Source organism: Triticum aestivum (assembly GCF_018294505.1). Taxonomy (NCBI): domain Eukaryota; kingdom Viridiplantae; phylum Streptophyta; class Magnoliopsida; order Poales; family Poaceae; genus Triticum; species Triticum aestivum. The sequence goes on along the minus strand of NC_057794.1, from coordinate 413,851,341 downwards.
GATGTGATTGACTTGACCCATTCTGTTAGCATAGCACTTGATCGTTTAGTTTGTTGCTATTGCTTTCTTCATGAATTATACATGTTCCTATGACTATGAGATTATGCAACTCCCGTTTACCAAAGGAACACTTTGTGTGCTACGAAACGTCACAACATAAATGGGTGATTATGAAGGTGCTCTACAGGTGTCTCCAAAGGTACTTGTTGGGTTGGCGTATTTCGAGATTAGGATTTGTCACTCTGATTGTCGGAGAGGTATCTCTGGGCCCTCTCGGTAATGCACATCACTTAAGCCTTGCAAGCATTGCAACTAATGAGTTAGTTGCCGAATGATGTATTATGGAACGAGTAAAGAGACTTTCCGGTAACGAGATTGAACTAGGTATTGAGATACCAACGATCGAATCTCGGGCAAGTAACATACCGATGACAAAGGGAACAACGTATGTTGTTAGGCAGTCTGACCGATAAAGATCTTCGTAGAATATGTAGGAGCCAATATGAGCATCCAGGTTCTGCTATTGTTTATTGGCCGGAGACGTGTCTCGGTCATGTCTACATAGTTCTCGAACCCGTAGGGTCCGCACGCTTAAAGTTTCAATGAAGATTGTATTATGAGTTTATGTGATTTGATGTACCGAAGGTAGTTCGGAGTCCCGGATGAGATCGGGGACATGACAAGGAGTCTCGAAATGGTCGAGATGTAAAGATCGATATATTGGACGACTATATTCAGACATCAGAAAGGTTCCGAGTGATTCGGGTATTTTCGGGGGTACCGGGGAGTTACGGGAATACGAGGAAGAAGTAATGGGCCTCATGGGCCAAGTGGTGGAAGAGAGGAGGTAGGGCGCGCGGCCCCCCTAGCACAAACCGAATTGGACTAGGGGGTCGGCCCCCCTTTCCTCCTTTTCCTCCCTCTCCTTCCTTCTCCTTCTCCTCCTTCCTTTCCTCCTCCTAGTAGGAGTAGGAAAGGGGAGTCATACTCGTACTAGGAGGAGGACTCCTCCTCCTGGCGCGCCCATAGAGGGACGACCGGCCTCCCCCCTTGCTCCTTTATATACAGGGGCAGGGGGGCGTCTCTAGACACACAAGTTGATCTGTTGATCTCTCCTAGCCACGTGCGGTGCCCCCTCCACCATATTCCACCTCGGTCATATCGTAGCGGTGCTTAGGCGAAGCCCTGCGTCGCTAGGAACATCATCACCATCATCACGCCGTCGTACTGACAGAACTCTCCCGTGAAGCTCTGCTGGATCGGAGTTCGCGGGACGTCATCGAGCTGAACGTGTGCTGAACTCGAAGGTGTCGTGCTTTCGGTACTTGGATCAGTCGGATCGTGAAGACATACGACTACATCAACCGTGTTGTGCTAACGCTTCCGCTTTTGGTCTACGAGGGTACATGGACCAGACTCTCCCCTCCCGTTCCTATGCATCACCATGATCTTGTGCGTAGGAAATCTTTTGAAATTACTACATTCCCCAATAGTAGCGTCTGTTGGTTGATCTGATGGCTTAAACATGCCAGTTAGATCTATCAGTCTAACAGAAAAAGGGAAAGATAACGTTAATAAAGAAGCCCCACGCACCAACGTACGTGGGCTTTTATCCCAACAAAGGCGCCCTGATCGGAGGCACCCAAACCAACTGATGGTTTAGGTCCCCTGTCGCCAGCGCTAGATAAAAGGGGGTACATGACAGGGTTGGCAGCCTGCGCGATCACAATTCTCGTACGGTTTCACTCCCCTCCCGATACTCTCTCACACCATCCGATCAGGGGGAGCGCCGCAGCGATGGGAAGACCTATGTAATGCCCCAAGCCCGGAGCATCAGACGCCTTCCATGTTGTTCAAGTTTCGTCGTCTGAGTTGTTGGTTTGTTGCATTCATCTTTGCATATTTTGCTTTGCATCATGTCATCGTGTATCATATCATTAGTTCTTTTGCAACTCAACTAAATAAATCGTATGGATCTTTGGTCCATTTAAATCGAGGGAAATGTACATGGTGATTTTATCTTTATAACATATATCCTCCCAATATTATTAGGGAGCTTTATTAAATATTCCACTATTTTTGGAATTATCCATAACACACTTGCATTTCAGTTCCATGCCTCTCCTATTCAAGTTTCACCTCCAAACCTTGGCGATAATTGTTTCTCCATTTATCGAGGCCCTGTCTAATTTCTCAACATTTTGGCCACTCCTAAAACCTGTCCTAATTCAAACCTTTTGAATTAAATTCAAAGGAATTTGAATTTAATCTTTCAAACTTGACCTTTTATATTTTCCCGGACCGAGCACATTTTTACGAGTCCGTGAAAATTGTCCCCGTGCCCAAATTCCTTCTCCAACCTTTTCTTTCTCTTATTTCTTTCTTTGCTATTTGCTGTTTTTGGCAAATAAAAAGAAATTAGAGAGAAAGAGGAGAGAGAGCTTAGCCCAGCGGGCCAATCAGGCCCAGCCAGCCCCTGCCTAAACTAACCCTAGCCCGATCCCCTCGTACCTTTCCATCCAGCGCCGCCAGGAGCCTCGCTCCCCATCTCCCTCTCGTTCTCCCAGCGCCCCAACGCACGCTGCCCGATCCCCTTCGACATCCTCTCCCTCTCATCCTCCCACACCGCTGCCAAGTTCACTCGGAGCCCCGCTGGACCCGTGCCTGCACCCATCGTCTTCCACGCCCAGCAGGAGCCCCGCACCGCTCGTCCCAATCATTTTGTCCGGAGCTCGCCGGAGCCCCCGCATCGGTCGTCGCCGGACCTCCTCCTTGCTCCACCACGTCTCCGACCTCCTGCCGTGCCTCCTAATTGCTTCAAGTCCACGCTGTCAAGCCTCACGTCGCCGCCCTGCTACGTTCGTCACCGGAGATCACCAGATCCGGTCGCGTTGGGTCGAATCCTCTCGTCCCCGCCATGCGCGCGTCACCAGGGGTCACCTCCGCACCAAGTTCGTCGCCCGCAGCTCCCCTGAATCGATCGGAGTGCTCGTCTTGCTCGTGCACGTAGTCCCGCCCCTGTGCATTGACCACAGACGGCGTTGCGCCAGCTCCAAACCGCTCTCCTGCTTCGCCTACAGTAGCCTGCAGCCACGCTGGCAAGTTCCAAGGCCATCCCCGAAGAATGGACCTACGCCAAGTTCGAGTACCCACGACGTGTGTTTTCTGCTGCCAAGTACCACGACTACCGCCCGTGTGCATTTTGTCAAGTCCGACTACGACAAACGACTACACGATGAGACGCCAAGTACCACTACGCCGGAGTCCTCGGATCTGTCACGTTCCACTATGAAACGTACAACTACTATCGACCCCAAAGACCTCGGTTTCATCAAGTTCCCACGACGACCTAAGTGTACCCCTCGGATACGTCAAGTGTGAGTACACTGCGAGACAAAGTACGCCAAGAACCTCTTCGAAAACGAATATGTACCCCTACGCCCGGAGGCATCGGATCTGTCAAGTCCAACAACGACTATGCTCAACTACCCACGACCCTGAACGTCTATGAAAACATGTTCCACTGCCATCGCCGAGATTGCGAGAACCTCTACCGATGACCTTGGAGTGCGAACAACGACCGTTGCCGAAGACCCGGACCTCTACCGCTTCCCGAACATGAATGACCATTTCCTCTTCAACCCGTGAATGACTACTTCCACTACCGCCGTCGCGAGAACGCCTACTTCCACTACGAACTCGTTCCGCTCCAGAATTGCATGCTTCGGAGGTATAACCCCGAGACGACGTCCGTGAACGAATGCTTGCGATGTTTGAGATGCTCGTGTTCGCACCGTGTCCGTAGTGTCTCTCGCTTCCATGCCACCGACTCATGGGACACCCGGTATCCGGGAGCGCGCCACGATCTTTTGCACGCAACCGCACACTTCTCCTTTGCATCGGTATCTCAATCGAGTTACCGGAACCGGAACATTGCCGTGGCACCGTTTTCGTTATCGTTGCCGTGGCACCCCTTTTCTTTCCACTACGGTGACAAATGCTTCATAATGCTCTTGTCAACTTTTAATAAAAATTGCATTAACTTGCACATGTCATCCGCATCATGATAACAACATCAAGAATGGTTAAATTGTTGCTTGCTTCAATTGCTAAATGCATATGAGGATTTACCGGAATTGTTGTTTGATGTGTCCGGCCTCATTTAAAATGCCTGAATGTGTATTTTACTCATGTTTCACCTCTTGCCATGCTAACCAACATTTAATATTGTTGGGTAAATAAACGAGAGAGAACTAAATAATTGATGTGGTGTTCCGCCAATATGTAACTCGTTGCATATTGAGCTCCACTTAACTTGTAGTGTTGGTTGTGCACTTTGCCATGCCATGCCTCTTTCAATCGGACATGCATCATAATTGTTTGCGCATCATGCCATGTTATGTGATGGTTGTTTACTATGTTGTTTGCTTCTTTCTGGGTTGTTTCCCTCGTTAGCTTCGGTTTCGTCCTGGAGTTGTGAGGATCCATTCGACTACGTCTGTTTGTCTTCTTCTTGGACTCGTTCTTCTTCCTTGCGGGATCTCAGGCAAGATGACCATACCCTCGAAATCACTTCTAACTTTGCTTGCTAGTTGTTCGCTCTATTGCTATGCCGCGATACCTACCACTTGCTATATCATGCCTCCCATATTGCCATGTCAAGCCTCTAACCCACCTTGTCCTAGCAAACCGTTGTTTGGCTATGTTACAGCTTTGCTCAGCCCCTCTTATAGCGTTGCTAGTTGCAGGTGAAGATTGGAGTTTGTTCCTTGTTGGAACATGTTCATTGTTGGGATATCACAATATCTCTTATTTAATTAACACATCTATATACTTGGTAAAGGGTGGAAGGCTCGACCATATGCCTGGTGTTTTGTTCCACTCTTGCCGCCCTAGTTTCCGTCATACCGGTGTTATGTTCCTTGATTTTGCTTTCCTTACGCGGTTGGGTTATAATGGGAAACCCTTGACAGTTCGCTTTGAATAAAACTCCTCCAGCAAGTCCCAACCTTGGTTTTACCATTTGCCACCTAAGCCTTTTTTCCCTTGGGTTCTGGAGACTCAAGGGTCATCTTTATTTTAAACCCCCGGGTCAGTGCTCCTCTGAGTGTTGGTCCAACCTGTCAGTAGTCGGTGACCATCAGGGGCAACTCTGGGTTGGCCTACCGGATTCTTGGACAATCCGGTGTGCCCTGAGAACGAGATATGTGCAACTCCTATCGGTATTTGTCGGCACATCGGGCGGCTTTGCTGGTCTTGTTTTACCATTGTCGAAATGTCTTGTAACCGGGATTCCGAGTCTGATCGGGTCTTCCTGGGAGAAGGAATATCCTTCGTTGACCATGAGAGCTTATGATGGGCTAAGTTGGGAGACCTCTGCAGGGTTTGAACTTTTGAAAGTCGTTCCCGCGGTTATGGGCAGACGGGAATTTGTTAATATCCGGTTGTAGAGAACTTGACACTTAACTTAATTAAAATGCATCAACCGCGTGTGTACCCGTGATGGTCTCTTCTCGGCGGAGTTCGAGAAGTGAACACGGTTCTTGTGTTATGCTTGAACGTAAGTAGTTTTAGGATCACTTCTTTATCACTTCTAGTTCACGACCTTGCTTTGCTTCTCTTCTCGCTCTTATTTGCGTATGTTAGCCACCATATATGCTAGTGCTTACTGCAGCTCCACCTCATTACCCCTTTCCTACCCATAAGCTTAAATAGTCTTGATCTCGCGGGTGTGAGATTGCTGAGTCCCCATGACTCACAGTTTACTTCCAAAACCAGTTGCAGGTGCCAATGATACCAGTGCAGATGACGCAACCGAGCTCAAGGAGGGGCTCGATGAAGATCTTGTTCGTTGTGTTGTTTCATTTCTAGTTGATCAATAGTGGAGCCCAGTTGGGGCGATCGGGGATCTTTTGCATTAGGGGTAGTCTTCTTTTATTTTGGTTCCGTAGTCGGACCTTGATTGTATTCTAGATGATGTAATGCTATATTTATGTATTGTGTGAAGTGGCGATTGTAATCCAACTCTTTATCCCTCTCTTATTTAGTACATGGGATGTGTAAAGATTACCCCTCTTGCGACATGCCTACAATGCGGTTATGCCTCTAAGTCGTGCTCCGACACATGGGAGATATAGCCGCATCATGGGTGTTATAAGTTGGTATCAGAGCCTTCCCAGACTTAGGAGCCCCCTGCTTGATCGAATCGCTGGCGTTGTTGAGTCTAGAAAAATGTTTTGAGTCTTATAGGATTATATATATCGGAGAGTAGGATTCTTTTTACTCCTCGGTCCCTTCGTCGCTCTGGTGAGGCCTCCTGACGTAGAGTTTTGACTCTTCTCTCCTCAAATTTCAAGAAATTTTTCTTAGGATCACGCGGGTATATTGGAATCTTTCCGATGGTTTTGTGACGAGAACATTGTTCTTGGTGCCTCCTGACATTTAGGGGTTGTGGCAGTGTCCCGGGGAGTTGAGCTCCGAGGTGTTGTCGTCACAATTTTATCGTTGCAGTTCTGGAATACCTGAGTTTCACCGACATCGAAAATCTCTTTTATGTAGTTGTTGGTGAGATAACCATGACGCCACCCAGTACTGGGGCGGGAGTTCGGGAGTATTGCCATAACTCGTATAACGGATGCTTTTTGAAGGTTGAGGTAAATGATTTCCGAAGTTTTCTTGGTTATGTGTTGAAGGATGGATACAGCTGGATGTGGGATTTTCTAGTTTTGGGTGAGATATTATGCTTCCCCTGTATCCCCAACACCTGATTGCATAACCAGAAAGTTTCAGGAGTTTATAAGTGGGAATTCAAGTACCTCATTGGAATTCCTTCCAACAGACACATGATATGATATGGGATCTATCATATGTTTGTTCCGGCTTATTTTGCAAGCCAATCCTTTGTTTTTGTTTTCAATTGTGGTATTCGAGTTGCTTCAATGTCAAATGTTGATTCCATACCTTTTCTAAGCGGTGTTCTCATGTTCCTATGTGAATACTAATCCTTCTCATTTATCGAGATTGTCTTGTCAATTCTTTCCTACCAGTGTGATTCTCTTCAAGATGATCCTATCATTTTTCTCATCCGCAAGATCAACTCAAAGTCTTCTCAATGTTATTTGTTTCATCCGTCCCAAGTTGTCTTTGTTTTCCCACCCTCCCACCCTTTTCTGCAAGGACTCAGATGTCGTAATCAAGTATCCATCTTATTGTTGTGAAGTCTCTCCATTCCTTTCCATCAATATCCTTATCCGATGATTATCAGAAAGATTCTAATAGATCTTCAAGTTCATTATTCTTCATTCTTTTCTTCTCCGGTGGTTTCAATACAAGCTTTGTCGATCATAAACTCTCCTCGGTTCAAATGCTTTCTCATGCCGGTGTACCTCTTAATCTTTCACTTCTCGCTATTCTTTAGTTCTGGAGGGCTGAAGATATCTCGAAGATTTGTGTTTCCACTCTGCATCCGTTCAAGCTATTTCGAGGTCTTATCTTATTCAAGCCATTTAATTCAACCGGCGCAATCTCCCTTTTAAATCGTTCAACGGTGTATCTTTTGAGTGGGCCCTAACCCATAGGTCTTTTCCCAGGATCTTACATGACTCTTCTATTCTCCCGGACCTATTCTCAATTTCTTTTCAAGGTTTGATGTAAGAATGAATTATCAGCAGTCATATGTCTTTCACCAAGATCTTTCCAATACTTTCATCGTTGGTTTAACCTTTCTAATTTTTCATCCCGAAGTATCTCAACAATTCATGGTGGTGTTTCTCATTGTCATTCTCAACACTTGAAGACCGAAGAAGTGTTTCTCTCAAATCTTATCCGTTCTCTCAAAGATTCGTCATTCTAGATTGATGCCATACTATCATAATTGTATTTGATTGTCAGAATTCTTTTCACCCATCCGGAGCAATTCAAGAGTCTTTTCAGTTTGATTCTCTAAAGCCCATCATCTCGGAAGTATTCATTCAAGCTTTCAGGTCTCGTTCTCCAAATCTTACCGGTGCATCATTCAAGTATTCTCTAATCAGCTCGTGATATATTCGGCCTCATGTATCTTAATCCCCTCAAGTATATTCATTCGTTCTCTAATTATTCCCGATGTTTCGCTATATTTTCCTTGATCATTTTTAATTCTTACGGTGGCTATTCAAGAATCTTCTTCCTTCGTTTTCATATCAATTCATTCGTTGTTTCAATCCTACCAGTGGTTCGTTGAAGACCTTCTCAAGATTACGCTATATCTCTCCTGAATCCTTTCTACGAGAATAAGTAGTATGCCAAATCCGTTGATTGTCATCAATTTAAATTGGTGAAGGATAAGCATAATGTAATTCTTATTCTTGTTTCATCGAGTAAATTCAATTCATGCTTTCCGGAGGTTCATCAAAATTCTCAGTTTCTATTGTTTCATCTTTTCTTTTTCCGGAGTTCCAAGCTCTCTCAATTATATCGTCACGAAGATCCATCTAAATCATTGCAAGGTTTCACCTTGTGTTTTCAACTTCTCTTTCCTTTCGTTTGATCATCCTTTTGTTTACCGGAGTTCTTCATGGATGCTCTACATGATGGTTCACCAAGGATTTAATTCCTTCTCGAAGTGCTCATCAAGATTCTTTTCAGAGTAGCTCAAGTATTCTTCTTCTTGCATTCCGAAGTGCAATTCTTTCTCTCTTAACATTTCAGGTGGTGTTATGTCACTCTTGATAATTTCCCTTCGGGTTTCATGATTCACAAGTTTTTCAAAGAGCGATATATTTAAATCCATCATTTTCTCTTTGCTCAAGAGATCTTTTCAACCAATCAATCCTTCTGTTGGTGCTAAATTGGAATACTTCATCTAAAGCCTTCCATTGGGAATGCTACTATCATGGTGTTTGTCAATGATCCAAGTTTCTCCTTCTCTTCTCGGTGAAGAAGTTTGTCATCTCTTCTTTGTTCCCGATCAATCATTTTTTTTCGTTAGTGGAAGAAGTTCACCTCAAGTTTTGGAGATGTCTCAATAAGTCCACGAGGATCATATCTTTTCGTTGTTGTTTTCCAACAACCCCGCTCTAACCTTCTTGCAAGGATGTTTTCCAAATTAAATTGTTGTACAAGTTTCCATTCCTTCTCCGTTCTCTTATTCCGACGATCCATCTTCTATTCTTCCTTCCGGAGGCATTGTGTTGTTGCTCTCTTCATCCCATCAACTCATTTTTGCCAAGATCATATTCTTTTCTAGCTTATCCATTTAACCGGAGTGTTGTCGTATTTGATCTTATCGTTCCTTGTACATTTCGTTTTATCAGAGTGCTTGCATGTACTTCTTATCCATTGTAACATTTTTCTTATGTCTTTCAACCTAAAAGGTTATCGTAATGTTCCTTGTTCCTCTTTTCTAATGGAGTGTTTTCAACTTCGATCATCTCCGTTGTTTTCTTTTCTCAAAATGGTTTAACCTCTCAAGGTTCTTTGGTTTCACTCGTTTTTCAAAGAAGCAGCTTAGTTTTACCTCTTCTCTTCCTCTTTTGTTTCCCCGGTGCCATCCTAGATCTCGGGACGAGATCCTCTCGTAGTGGTGGAGTGTTGTAACGCCCCAAGCTCGGAGCTTCGGACGCCTTCCATGTTGTTTGAGTTTCGTCGTGTGAGTTGTTGGTGTGTTGCATTCATCTTTGCATATTTTGCTTTGCATCATGTCATCATGTATCATATCATTAGTTCTTTTGCAACTCAACTAAATAAATCGTATGGATCTTCGGTCCATTTAAATCGAAGGAAATGCACATGGTGATTTTCTCTTTATAACATATATCATCCCAATATTATTAGGGAGCTATATTAAATATTCCACTATTTTGGAATTATCCATAACACACTTGCATTTCAGTTCCATGCCTCTCCTGCTTCAAGTTTCACCTCCAAACCTTGCCGATAATTGTTTCTCCATTTATCGAGGCCCTGTCTAATTTCTCAACATTTTGGCCACTCCTAAAACCTGTCCTAATTCAAACCTTTTGAATTAAATTCAAAGGAATTTGAATTTAATCTTTCAAACTTGACCTTTTCTATTTTCCCGGACCGAGCACATTTTTACGAGTCCATGAAAATTGTCCCCGTGCCCAAATTCCTTCTCCAACCTTTTATTTCTCTTATTTCTTTCTTTGCTATTTGCTGTTTTTGGCAAATAAAAAGAAATTAGAGAGAAAGAGGAGAGAGAGCTTAGCCCAGCGGGCCAATCAGGCCCAGCCATCCCCTGCCTAAACTAACCCTAGCCCGATCCCCTCGTCCTCTCCCCTCATACCTTTCCATCCAGCGCCGCTAGGAGCCTCGCTCCCCATCTCCCTCTCGTTCTCCCAGCGCCCCAACGCATGCTGCCCGATCCCCTTTGACACCCTCTCCCTCTCGTCCTCCCACACCGCTGCCAAGTTCACTCGGAGCCCTGCTGGACCCGTGCCCGAACCCGTCGTCTTCCACGCCCAGTAGGAGCCCCACACCACTCGTCCCAATCGTTTTGGCCGGAGCTCGCCGGAGCCCCAGCACCGGTCGTCGCCGGACCTCCTCCTTGCTCCACCACGTCGCCGACCTCCTGCCATGGCCTCCTCCTCGCTTCAAGTCCACACTGTCAAGCCTCACGTCGCCGCCCTGCTACGTTCGTCACCGGAGATCGCCAGATCCGGTCGCGTTGGGTCAGATCCTCTCGTCCCCGCCATGCGCGTGTCACCAGGGGTCACCTCCGCACCAAGTTCGCCGCCCGCAGCTCCCCTGCATCGATCGGAGTGCTCGTCTTGCTCATGCACGTCGTCCCGCCCCTGTGCGTTGACCACAGACAACGTTACGCCAGGTACAAACCACTCTCCTGCTTCGCCTACAGTAGCCCGCAGCCACGCTGGCAAGCTCCAAGGCCATCCCCAAAGAATGTACATATGCCAAGTTCGAGTACCCACGACGTGTGTTTTCTGCAACCAAGTACCACGACTACCGCCGGTGTGCATTTTTTCAAGTCCGACTATGACAAACGACTACATGATGGGACGCCAAGTACCACTACGTCGGAGTCCTCGGATCCGTCAAGTTCCACTATGAAACGTACAAATACCGTCGACCCTGGAGACCTCGGTTTCATCAAGTTCCCACGACGACTTAAGTGTACCCCTCGGATACGTCAAGTGCGACTACACTACGAGACAAAGTACGCTAAGTACCTCTCCGAAAACGAACATGTACTGCTATGCCCGGAGGCATCAGATCCATCAAGTCCAACAACGACTATGCTCAACTAACCATCACCCTGAACGTCTATGAAAACGTGTTCCACTACCGTCGCCGAGATTTTGAGAACCTCTACCGACGACCTCGGAGCGCGAATGACGACCGTTGCCGAAGACCGGGACCTCTACCGCTTCCCGAACATGAATGACCATTTCCTCTTTGACCCGTGAATGACTACTTCCACTACCACCGTCGCAAGAATGCCTACTTCCACTACGAACTCGTTCCGCTCCAGAATTGCATGCTTCGAAGGTATAACCCCGAGACGACATCCGTGAACGAATGCTTGCGATGTTTCAGATGCTCGTGCTTGCACCGTGTCCATAGTGTCTCTCGCTTCCATGCCATCGACTCATGGGACACCCGGTATCCGGGAGCGCCCCATGATCTTTTGCACGCAACCACACACTTCTCATTTGCATTGGTATCTCAATCGAGTTATCGGAACCGGAACGTTGTCGTGGCACCGTTTTCGTTATCGTTGCCATGGCACCCCTTTTCTTTCCACTACGGTGACAAATGCTTCATAATGCTCTTGTCAACTTTTAATAAAAATTGCATAAACTTGCACATGTCATCCGCATCATGATAACAACATCAAGAATGGTTAAATTGTTGCTTGCTTCAATTGCTAAATTCATATGAGGATTTACGGGAATTGTTGTTTGATGTTTCCGGTCTCCTTTAAAATGCCTAACTGTGTATTTTACTCATGTTTCACCTCTTGCCATGCTAACCAACATTTAATATTGTTGGGTAAATAAACGAGAGAGAACTAAATAATTGATGTGGTGTTCCGCCAATATGCAACTCGTTGCATATTGAGCTCCACTTAACTTGTAGTGTTGGTTGTGCACTTTGCCATGCCATGCCTCTTTCAACTGGACATGCATCATAATTGTTTGCGCATCATGCCATGTTATGTGATGGTTGTTTACTATGTTGTTTGCTTCTTTCCGGGTTGTTTCCCTCGTTAGCTTTGGTTCCGTTCCAGATTTGTGAGGATCCGTTCGACTACGTCCGTTTGTCTTCTTCTTGGACTCGTTCTTCTTCCTTGCGGGATCTCAGGCAAGATGACCATACCCTCAAAATCACTTCTATCTTTGCTTGCTAGTTGTTCGCTCTATTGCTATGTCGCGATACCTACCACTTGCTATATCATGCCTCCCATATTGCCATGTTAAGCCTCTAACCCACCTTGTCCTAGCAAACCGTTGTTTGGCTATGTTACCGCTTTGCTCAGCCCCTCTTATAGTGTTGCTAGTTGCAGGTGAAGATTGGAGTTTATTCCTTGTTTGAACATGTTCATTGTTGGGATATCACAATATCTCTTATTTAATTAACGCATCTATATACTTGGTAAAGGGTGGAAGACTCGGCCTTATGCCTGGTGTTTTGTTCCACTCTTGCCGCCATAGTTTCTGTCATACCGGTTTTATGTTCCTTGATTCTGCGTTCCTTACGCGGCTGGGTTATAATGGGAACCCCTTGACAGTTCTCTTTGAATAAAACTCCTCCAGCAAGGCCCAACCTTGGTTTTACCATTTGCCACCTAAGCCTTTTTCCCTTGGGTTCTGCAGACTCAATGGTCATCTTTATTTTAAACCCCCGGGCCAGTGCTCCTCTGAGTGTTGGTCCAACCTGTCAGCAGCCGGTGACCACCAGGGGCAACTCTGTGTTGGCCTACCGGAATCTAGGACAATCCGGTGTTCCCTGAGAACGAGATATGTGCTGCTCCTATCGGGATTTGTCGGCACATCGTGCGGCTTTGCTGATCTTGTTTTACCGTAGTCGAAATGTCTTGTAACCGGGATTCCGAGTCTGATCGGGTCTTCCTGGGAGAAGGAATATCCTTCGTTGACGGTGAGAGCTTGTGATGGGCTAAGTTGGTACACCCCTGCAGGGTTTGAACTTTCGAAAGCCATGCCCGCGGTTATGGGAAGATGGGAATTTGTTAATATCCGGGTGTAGAGAACTTGACACTTAACTTAATTAAAATGCATCAACCGCGTGTGTAGCCATGATGGTCTCTTCTCGGCGGAGTCCGGGAAGTGAACACGGTTCTTGTATTATGCTTGAACGTAAGTAGTTTCAGGATCACTTCTTGATCACTTCTAGTTGACGACCATGCTTTGCTTCTCTTCTCGCTCTTATTTGCGTATGTTAGCCACCATATATGCTAGTGCTTGCTGCAGGTCCACCATATTACTCCTTTCCTACCCATAAGCTTAAATAGTCTTGATCTCGCGGGTGTGAGATTGCTGAGTCCCCGTGACTCACGGTTTACTTCCAAAACCAGTTGCAGGTGCTGATGATACCAGTGCAGATGAAAAAACCGAGCTCAAGGTGGAGCTCGATGAAGATCTTGTTTGTTGTGTTGTTCTGTTTCCAGTTGATCAGTAGTGGAGCCCAGTCGGGGCGATCGGGGATCTTTTGCATTAGGGGTAGTCTTCTTTTATTTTGGTTCCGTAGTCGGACCTTGATTGTATTCTGGATAATGTAATGCTATATTTATGTATTGTGTGAAGTGGCGATTGTAAGCCAACTCTTTATCCCTCTCCTATTCAATACATGGGATGTGTAAAGATTACCCCTCTTGCGACATGCCTATAATGCGGTTATGCCTCTAAGTCGTGCTCCGACACGTGGGAGATATTGCCGCATCATGGGTGCTATAACCTACTCCAGCCGCCGTCGCTGCCGTCCCCGGCCAGTCCCGGTGGCGTTCTGAAGGAATCAGGACATCGAGGAGTACCTCTGCTTCGACTACATCACCCCTGCATCACGCCTGCACCGAGCAGGCGATCATGTCCACTCTAGTGACATGTAAAGGATCCCTGAACCCTTCTCTGTTCATGGTTATTGGGTGATCTAGATGCAATCTGATCCTTCTAATGGCATCCCATAGATGCATAATTAATCCAACATTGGTATCAGTCGCCTACATGATTGTACTAGATCCCTAACTTATTGATTAGTAGATCAACATCATGTTTAGATCAATGACATGTTTAGTGTTTTAGGATCAAAATTGAAAACTTTAGCCCCTGGTTATCCCAATACGCATGCTACTTTTTTATGCCCTCTGTACATCATCATGTTGTTTTCGAATTGCTAAGGATTAAGTATTGTCATCTTTCGGTCAATCAATTTTAATTAATCTAAGTTAAGATCTATTGCGAACTTTCATGTTAAGTTGTTTAAAATTGATCATGCTTAAGTACTTTTTCCGTATGCCTTAGCAAAATATTAGGCAGAGGGATACACGCAAGTCTACAGTAGCAACCCCTCATGTTTAAGAACCCTAGAATTCATCCGCGATTCGTAAGAACCCTAATTCTGCAATTAGGACTGCTTTCCCCCCAAATCAAGTACTAATGCACACGAATTGGAGAAGAATGAGGAGAATCCTCACCTAACGCGCCGCGTCCTGGCCTCTTCCCTTCGGGGCCCGCGCAGTGCCCGCCGTTGCGCGAGGGCAAAGACGCCACAATGCCGCCGTCCTCGGGATGACGCGCGGAACAAAGTGACGCCGCCGCCGCTGCCGCTCTAATGGACGCGCCCTTGTTTGGCCGACGCCGAGCAAGTCGCCGTCGCTCCTCATGCCACGGTGGCCGGCGTCCCTCCACCCTCCTTGATGTGCCATGCGCGGGAATGACTCCGCTACATGCTCCTCCGGCGAGCGCAGCCACCGCGCCGCCATGGCCGGTGCGCCTCGAGCCGCCGTCACCGCTCACTGTATGAGCATGAAATGCAGGGGTCGCGGGGGAAATGGCTAGGGTTCTGGCCGGGCGGCTGTTTTGTTCCAGCCGTGATCGACACGGACCGTCGATTTCCATTGAACGGCTGGCAGCCACTCTCAGCTCCGCTGCTGTCCTGGGGGCACTTAATGGGCCATATCTGGCCGTGGGCTGTGGCCCAGGTTATGTAAGTCCAGCAAAAACACTTCTTCTGGGCTGGACCGTTTTACGTGTAGCTGTGGGTATTTCAAGCCGTTTCTAGTGCACTTTAAGTTAATAAACATTATGATTTTGCACTGTTTTTAGCCAGAAAATATCTGAGATAATAATGAATTAAAACATGCTATTATTCTAGGTAAAATTGAACCAATGAGATATTTTATTGAGGATTTATTACGTGTTTGCATGATGAATATTCTTTTAGACATAAAAAATGATATTTTTCTTATGCCGATGTCTAAATTGAGAATGAAATGACTCTGATTTTAATTCTGACCAATGTTGTTTTATTATTATGAGTCATCACTTATGATATTTTAATTCCATGTTTTTTCTACCCAACGGTGTTTTGACATGGAGTTGAAATTAAATACATGGCATGTCTATTTTATTTTGCCAACGTAAAATTTAATATTCATGTCAATTACTCATAAACTCTTTCATGTCCATTACAGCTTCCGCTGCGTTTACTGTCGAACCGTTGACTGGTAGTAACTTCCCTCGTTGGAGGAACTCGATGGAATTATGCCTAGCCGTCCATCAGTTTGATTGTGCTTTACGAGAGAATAAACTAGTGGCTCCCGCTGCTGGTGTCATGGGGTATGCTGAACTAAAGAAATCTTATGATTCCAAGATGGAGATATGGAAAAAGTCAAATCACACTGCTATGCTTGTGATGAGATCATCCATATCACCTGACATCATTGGGGCACTACCCAAGAAAGATACTCCTAAGGAATTCATGGCAGCCCTCGAGGAGCAATTAAAAGGCTCCGACAAGGTTTATGCGCAAGAGCTATTTCACAAGCTCCTTGGGAAGTATAATAATGATGGTGATGTTAGGGCTCACATTTTAAAGATGGTGAATGCTTGCAACAAATTGAAGGCATTACAATGTGAGCTCAATGACAATCTCCTTGTCATCATGATCTTGGACTCCCTCCCTGAAGAGTTTGATCAATTTAAGATTAACTATAACTATCTTAAAGAAAAATGGACAATCGCGGAGATATCTCCAAGGATTGTCGAGGAAGAAGAGAGGATTAAGAGGCAAGGAAAGGACCAAGCCTTTGTGGTTGGCTCCTCCAAGAGAAAACACGATGGATCAAGCTCTTCTAAGCAACAGCCACAAAAGAAGTTCTTTAAGAAAAAATCATCAAACTCATATAAAGGAAAGGAGAAAGGGGACGATAAGCCTAAAGACAACAAGTGCAACTTCTGCAAGAATGAAGGTCATTACCAGAAAGACTGTCTAGAATTCCTCAAATGGTTGATGAAGAAAGGTACTGATGACATTACTTTCGTTGATGAAATGTTATATGTTGATTACTCTACTACCTCTTGGTGGATTGATTCAGGTGCAACTTCTCATGTTACTAATTCTATGCAGGACTCAAGTATAATCCAAACCATGGCAAAGGGAGCAAGAAGACTTAAGGTGGCAAATGGAGTCGAAGTTGATGTTGAAGCCATAGGGTCAATCACCTTAGAACTCCACACTGGCTTCCGTCTTCATTTAAATAATGTTCTTTATGTCCCTACCTTAAGTAGGAATTTGATTTATATCTCTTGCCTAGATGATAACATGTTTGAGAGCAAGTTTGGGAACAAACAATTTGCTTTGAATTATTGTAATAAGGACGTAGGCCTCGGCGTCAGACGAGGCCAATTATATAAGTTATCATTGAATGATTCTATACTGCATGTGAGTGATGTATGTAATATTGAGAAGAAATGGAAGGGTACGAGTACCTCTTCGAAATTGTGGCACCATTGTTTAGGCCACATTTTGAGGGGGAGAATTGAAAGACTTATTAAAAATGACGTACTCCTTCCATTAGACTTCTCTGATGCAGACAAATGCATTGACTGTATAAAAGGTAAATACGCAAAAAAGATTAAGAAAGGAGCGGTAAGAGCCACGGGTGTCCTTGAACTCATACACACTGACATATGTGGACCCCTTAATGTTAAGTCTATGGATGGTTTTGATTCGTTCATCACCTTCACAGAAAACTTTTCTCGATGCGGATATATTTATCCTATACGTGATCGATCGGAAGCTTTGGACAAATTCAAAGTGTTCAAAGCTGAAGTTGAGAACCAACTAAACACTAAAATAAAAGTTGTACGATCAGATCGCGGGGGAGAGTATTATGGTAGGCATGCCCCTTATATGGGAAAATTCTAGGACCTTTTGCTAAGTTTCTCTCTGAGAATGGAATTGTTGCCCAGTATTCAATGTCTGGTGAATCACGACAAAATGGCGTGGCTGAACGTCGAAACCGCACACTTATGGACATGGTGCGAAGCATGCTCAGTCATGCAAATTTACCAGTCAGCCTATGGATGGAGGCATTAAAGACGGCCACACATGTCTTAAATCTCGCTCCTACTAAAGCAGCACCGAACACACCTTACGAGATGTGTACGGGAAAGAAACCGAGCTTGAATTACTTACGTGTATGGGGCTGTCCTGTCGAGGCTAGAATTTTCAATCCACAACTTAAGAAATTAGATCCAAAGACAGTTAGTTGTTTCTTCATTGAATACCCTCATAGGGGAATGTCGGAGTAAATGACCACGGGTAGCCTAGCCGGCTCCCCCTGGCTCTTCAGAAAAATTATAGGCCGAACGAGCCTTCAAGCATCCAAGACGTGGGGCCGCCTACCTCCAGCTGGCTACCTCTCAGGCCAGCTGCACGAAGGCAGCCCATCCCTAAAAATCCCGGTGAAGAAAACCACGAGAGGGCCGGCTCCATGAAGCCGGCCACGAGAAGGCCGACTCCAAGAAGCCGGCCCCCCAGCAGGCGGCCGAGATCGTGCCCTCAGAGTCTACACCCACATAACGGCGATGAGACAGGGCATGCCTACAGTGAAGCCTGCCACCCCCGAATCCTGGAACGCACCTGGCCATAGTGCGTCGTACGGGGCGACCATCACCCGTCCGGCGCGGCACTGTTGCCATGTTGACCATGACGTCACCCACGGTGAGCTGTCAGTACGACCCGTGGGTGGCGGGCCCCCTCAGTCAGGGAGACGCCTAAAGGCGGCCAGGCCTCTCCCAATCGGCCCGGGGTATGGCCCACTCCCAATAGCCAGCTAGTTCACTCCCTCGAAGGAGGCGCCTCATTAAGGAGATAAGACGAGGTAAGGCTACAGCGATAAGCTGCCCAGTGGCAGCACTGTAGCCATGCTTACCACGACAAAGCCCTCGTCACCAAAGGCGGGGCTACAGTAACCAGCCTCCGACAAGACCCCCGAGCGGTGGGACCGGCCTGTCGACCAGAAGGCCCGCAGCCGGCGGGGTCCACCAGTCGGCGGGCCCCATCGGTCGGCGGAGAAGCCGGCAAGCGTAGACACAGACGGCTGGGGCCCACGCCCAGCTGGGTTACCATTGTACCCCTGGGGGGTAGGCCTATATAAACCCCCCAGAGCACCCATGCAGGGGGATTCTTGTTTAGTAGTTCTAGACACCACATCGAGAGGAGAGGCATGCTAGCCTGGCCCTTCTTCATCCTTTCACCGAACAGCTCAAGGAGCCTCTTGTAGCTGCTTGTTGATCTAGTGACCATGCGGAGACCCCGCAGAGCAGCAGTAGGGGTGTTATCTCCATGGAGAGCCCTGGAGCTGGGTAAGATCCGCCGGCGTGCATGTCTTCGCCTTATCCCGTTTCCAGGCATCGGCGATGTTTTATTGGCTCCCACAATGATAAGCCACCCGTTGGCATATGTCGCACCAACCACCCGACAGGGAAAGGGATATCGTTTCTATTGTCCGGGTCACACCACCAAGTATGTGGAGACTCGACGAGCAATATTTTTTGAGGATAACGAAGCCACCGAAATAAGGGAGATCAATCTTGAGGAGAAACGGGTGTGTGTTCCAACCCCGACTATCTAAGAGATTGTTTTGCCACTACAAAGTGTAGTGACGTCTCATGCTAATCCTCAATCTAGTACTTCAGGTCCTGAGGCTAATGGTGATCCTGAAACTAATGTTAATCCAGAAGGTGAAACGGATCACCAGTCGGGTAATGAAGATGACCCTCAGAACAATGATGCTCCTCCACCACCTCCTCCTGTGGGCAGGACACATCGTGAGAGAAAGAAAGCCATATCAAATGATAATATCACATACATGATTGAGGATATGAATGATCTCGTAAAGGTGGAGGATCCAAACTCTTTTAAGGAAGCCATTAAAAGCGAAAATTCGTCCAAGTGGTTGGTTTCCATGGAAGACGAGTTGAAGTCTATGGGCTCAAACGACGTTTGGGACTTAGTAGAAGTTCCCGATGGAGCTAAGAAAGTAGGATGCAAGTGGGTCTACAAAACCAAGTATGATTCCAAAGGGAATGTTGAATGGTTCAAGGCAAGGCTAGTGGCAAGAGGGTATACACAGAGAGAAGGAATTGACTATAAGCAAACATTTTCTCCTGTGTCAACCAAGGATTCTTTAAGAATCATTATGGCATTAGTAGCTCATTATGACCTAGAACTACACCAAATGGATGTTAAAACGACATTTCTAAATGGTGACCTGAAAGAAAATGCTTACATGGCTCAGCCGGAAGGTTTTGTTGTGGAAGGGAAGGAACATTTAGCATGTCGTCTAAAGAAATCAATTTATGGCTTGAAGCAAGCTTCAAGAGAGTGGTACCTCAAGTTTGATAAAATTATCAAAACTTTTGGTTTCACCGAAAATGTTGTGGACAACTATATATATGTTAAGTTTAAAGGTAGTAGGTTCACATTTTTAGTCCTATACGTTGATGACATATTGTTGGCATGTAGCGATAAGGATACGTTGCATGAGACCAAGAATTTTCTGTCATCCAGTTTTGATATGAAACATCTTGGTGAAGCCTCGTATGTCCTCGGCATCGAGATTCATCGAGATAGGTCCAGGGGAACGTTAGAACTATCTCAAAACCCATACTTTGAGAGAGTACTGAAAAAAATCAATATGCATAAGTGCTCACCCTCACCTGCTCCTATAGTTAAGGGCGATAAGTTTGGGACATTTCAATGTCCGAGGAACCAATATGAAACTGATCAGATGAAGTCGGTTCCTTATGCTTCAGCTGTCGGAAGCATCATGTATGCTCAAGTGTGTACACGCCCAGATTTATGTTTTGTAACCGTATGCTTGGCAGATACCAATCAAATCCAGGACCGGACCACTGGAAGGCCGCAAAGAGAGTCTTGCGTTATATGCAAGCAACTAAGGATTTCATGCTTACATATAAAAGAACTGATAACCTAGAAATTGTTGGTTATTCAGACTCTGATTTTGCCGGGTGTGTGGATAGTATGAAATCCACGTCAGGTTATATATTCACACTCGCGGGAGGAGCTATATCGTGGAAAAGCTCCAAACAAACGTTAACTGCTGGATCTACGATGCAAGAAGAATTTGTAGCATGTTATGAGGCCACCAGGCAGGCTATATGGCTAAAGAATTTTATTCCCGGACTTAAAGTGGTTGATAGCATATCTAAACCAATTTTATTGTACTGTGATAATGAATCCGCAGTTTTCTATACGAGTAACAACAGGTCAAGTAGTGATGCCAGACACATTGACATAAAGTATCGTGTTGTGAAAGATAGAATCCAGGATCAAACAATTAATGTTAAACATATAAGAACGAAGCATATGATTGCGGATCCACTAACAAAAGGCATACCACCCAGTATTTTTCGTGAGCATGTTGCCGGCATGGGACTACTGGAAGCCTTATGATTCTGAAATAAGAGGACTATTAAAAGAAACCACTCCCCAATTACCTAAATGTTTCCATTTCGAAATAGGCGGGTGTGCTATAAGTGTTGATGTTCTATGGCGTTTCGAGCTGTTGTAACACCTCACTTTGGTACATCATTCCTATGTAGAATGGACAAATGAAGTTAAGCCTAACGATCAAGGGGGAGAATGTTGGTTGATCTGACGTCTTAAACATGCTAGTTAGATTTATCAGTCTAACAGAGAAAAGGGAAAGATAGCGTTAATAAATAGGCCCCATGCACCAACGTACGTGGGCTTTTATCCCAACTAAGGCGCCCTGATCGGGGGCACCCAAACCAACTGATGGTTTAGGTCCCCTGTCGCCAGCGCTAGATAAAAGGGGGTACGGGAGAGGGTTGGCAGCCTACGCGATCACAATTCTCATACGGTTTCACTCCCCTTCCGATATTCTCTCACCCCATCCGATCAGGGGGAGCGCTGCAGCGACGGGAAGACCTACTCCAGCCGCTGCCGCTGCCGTCCCCGGCAGTCCCGGTGGCGTCCTGAATGAATCAGGACGTCGAGGAGAACCTCTGCTTCAACTATATCATCCCTGCATCACGCCTGCACCGAGCAGGCGATCATGTCCATTCCAGTGACATGTAAAGGATCCCCGAACCCTTCTCTGTTCATGGTTATTGGGTGATCTAGATGCAATTTGATCTTGCTAATGGCATCCCATAGATGCATAATTAATCGAACAACGTCGTCATCGTCGAGTACCTTTTTGGAGGTGTTGATTGGTACCGGCGCTTCGGAATATAGGAGCCTAGTGGAGGATCCCCGGTGGGAGCGGCGTTCGCAAAGCTTCTTCGTTTTTGTTGATCCGCCGGTGTCGGTATTTGTTTCTTTTCTTTTTCTCTTTCGTCTTTTTGGGCGTGCTTGTGCTGCTTCCGTCCCAGCATCTATATTGTATGGGTGATGTTTTCTTTGTAATACAAAGCAGGGGAAACCCTATTTCGTCGAATTGCTAGAATACACAGCAAGGTCGGCCTACCTCCTGCAGTTCGAGGGGTCGATTCCCACGGAGAACTACAATCTAATCTGGAGAGTGTGGGCGCCCGAGAAATGTCGTTTCTTCATCTGGACTGCGGCGCTTAGGAGGATCCTAATGGCGGACGTTCTGCTGCTCCGCGGATGGGAGAACAACTATTTCTGTGCATTATGCGAGCGAAACCTGGAAACTACGACGCACTTGCTCTGGATTGGCCATGGTCCAAGCAAGTTTGGGGCAGGATCGCCCATCTAATCAGCATGCCCAACGGAGAAGAAGAAAGGAACACTGTCCTTGCTACACCTTGTCCCCTGGGAATTGTGGAAGGAAAGGAATAGGAGGACGTTCCAGCAGGAAGCTATGAGCTTAGACTATTTCGTCACGCGATTAAGAGAGGAGATCACGCTCTGGAACCTCGCGGGAGCTGGGATTCCTTTCGACCCGGCGTGGTGTTGTTTTGTTTTCTTCGAGTCCTCTGCTCTCCTTTCGCTTGTTCTCTTAGCTTGCGATTTGATGCACAGGGTACCTGTTCTGCGTTTCTGAACGCTATTTTACTTTTAAACGCTGAATTTGCTGCAGTTGCGGAACAACATGCACCGTCTTGTGACCTAGTTTTGTTCAGCAACATGTTGGACGCACTCCTGTCACAGCCGGCCTCAATTTGCCTTGCACGGCAAGAATTTCTTCCTCCTGCTTTTTTCGCCTCACTTGAACGATGCAAATTGCTCACATTGTTGAAAATAAAATAATCGATCCAAGCTTTCATACCAGCCAGTGAACTGCTAGATAAACTGGCACACAGCATACCATTGCAACATAGAGAAAGTGGAAAACACAAGTTTAAACAAAATAGAGAAATATTTTTGGAATGATAGGTTTGAACAACAATTGAGAAAACTTTACTACATCTCATACGTCCACAACAATTGACAACTTCACCGGATTCACATATACATCAGACACCGACTTAACATCCGAAAGGGACTACACAAGAACCAATTTTTATCCTGTATACATTTGAGGGACTATTTGAAATGGGTTTAAGTTTTGTGTGGGCATTGGTATTCTGTTCAAAACCAAACTAAATACCTACGCCCACATAAAAATACACCCATTCTAAGCATGCCCTGCAGTATGAATGAACACCCCTCCATCTTTTTCATGTGCACAGCAGTTCAACCTACATCATGCTTATATGGAGTTATTTCTAGTCGACGAATATGCTGCTGCGATGAGAGCAGCCCCCAACCCGGAGCCCTCCTCCACCACTTTAAGAACGACAGTGGCTGCGATCTCCTCCCCAAGGATCTCCAACACGGCTTCATTCAGGTATTCTCTGAATACTGAATATTCTTGGTAGAGGCCGCCCTCGATTGCAATGACTGATCTCTTTGGTACACCCGTCATACTTCGGACTCTCGTGGTCCCACAGAGCGTTCCATCACGACCAAGTTTTTGCAGTATTGCAACAATTCCAGCTGCCGCTAGGCGTGCGGCTCTTTGGGTAATGATGTCGCACACTCTCTGCACCAGTCTGCGAGTCTTCAGAGGAACATTGTGTATCTGTACAATGTAATGGAAACATTAGAACTAGTGGAAGGACCATCGAACATTTTTTTGCACATCTAACTTATCCACTGTCCTGTGAGAACTAACCTTCAGATGTTCTTCCAGTATGCTTCCGACTTCCTTCAAGTCAAGAGAATCATCCTCACAGATAGCAGCTAGACATGGAGTGCTGGATGAGAATATAAGAAGTATTAAAATTTCTATCACTATGTAGAAGATGTTCTTATTATTTTCTGTTGAGGAAGTGCAAGATGTTCATTGTTATGTTCTGTTGAGGAAATCAGACAAAAAATATTTGTTAAAGCATACATCTGAAGTGTACAAAACTTGACCAAGAAATCCCATTAAAATAGACGCATGCTTCAGGCCCATGCGAGGTGTATGGCAAGCTAAATATAAGTATATAACAACCCTCGGTGGACATATATTTTAGTGATTAAATCTATAAAGACTTTTGAATATGAAACACCATTGTAAGCAAATCCAATGTCTACAAATCCAACATATCAACTAATGCAGTTTATTTGCAGAATAGTACTATAGAATATACGCATATGTTGTTACCAGAGAAACGAATGCCTAGTATGAAGGTACCTTAAGATGAAAGGGATAGCTAAACCATCAACATCAGTACCAAATACATCCGATTCTTGAGCCATTTTATGGAACACCAGTCTTGCAATCTCCCCAAGATACATACCCGATATCATTTTCTCAAAACCCTAATGTGGTTAAATGTCATCAGTTCATAACTATCATAAGTTATTCCAAAAGAGAAAGTTATCATGACGAGTTACCTGGTCATAGTAATTAGGTGTCTCATTATGGAAGCATATATCATAAGGAGTTAATGGTATTTGCGGAGGACAGAAACTCCCCCATTCCACATTTACAACCTGATGAACACGGTTAAATGATCAGAATTTCTATGCAGCAATGAAATTTCAAAACGAAATCGATCAACTACAGCAAAAAAAGAAGTTCCACACAAAATAAATAAGTGAAGTAAGATACCGTTTGTCCGGAGTTAGTAAGAAGGCACTGGCATTTTGTGATTGCCTCATTACGTTCAATATAGCAAGCATTGGTGCCAGCTCCAATAATCACCGCAGCTATTGTATCCTCATCATAATAATGCCCCAAAGCTAGTGTGCCCACGGTATTATTCATCTAAAATTTGAACATCAAATGAAACAATTAGCCAAAAGAGGCATATATTCTGATCTACTAATGAATAATATTGCACACACCGTACTTATAAGCCAACATACCAATGCATTGACCTTCAAATTTAGTCCATTCCTTTCAAGTGCTTCGTTTAAGCACTGAGCAACATCTTGCCCAATCTGATTATTCAGAAGTAAAAGGAACCAGGGTTGAAAAATAAAATGGAATCAACTGCAAATATAATACTTAAGAAAAATATTGATGCAATGTGCTATGTAGCATTTATCATGAGAAAAACAAAACTAATTAGTGTCGTAGTTGCATCACAAATTCACAGTAATAAACCTGCCAAACAACAGGTCATTTCAATGTTTCCTGAAAGCACGTTGTTAACATAAACTATTGTGATGTATCAAATGAACCAAGATATTCAAATTTCTCGAGACAAAACATCACAAGGCCTGATATGTGCTAGTTGAAATATGAACGTGTTGTTATCGTCTAGTACTAGTGCACCACGTAAGAAATATGGCGCAGATGAATGATACTAACATCAGCCCAAGCTTTCACATCGGGCAAATCACTCAAACTGAATGCATGCAATGAAAAAAGAACAATGCAGGGTGTAGTTTTTTTTTTTTGAACTTACAGCCTCTTCAATTGAAAATTCTTTAGTCCATCGTATTAAGGACCCAGAGGTTATGGAAAATTGTCTCACTGGAAAAGAAAATGTAAAACCAAGTGCCCTTCCTTCATCCCCCTCTCTTTCAATGAAATTCTTTAGTGTCGAGGCAATGGAATTGAAAAAATCCTGCAAAGAGAAGAAAAACTCACATACAGATACACTAACTAGTAGGGAAGCAGAAACAAAATGTAAAAACATACCTCGCTTGTGCCTTTCATCAATTCTTTTTTGACCGGTTGACGCTCGATCTTTTGATTAATGATTGTAGACCCTGCACCAAGTTGCACTTTCAAGAACCTAAAGCCCGTTCCTCCAATATCAACGGCGTAATATATGCCTTCTTCACTCCTGGTCGCATGCACAATATGAACTAACGTAAGACAATTGTATGACAGGGTATATACTGTAAACTTGTCAGCCAGTTGCACTATGCGAATTAATAAGATGACAATCACGATTCTGCAAACTGAGATGACAATCAATCAAGTTATAGCAATGAAAAGTGATATAGAAGAAGGAACAAATAGGAGGAGGAAGGGCATCGGCATGTACACATCTGGGAGCGAGTCGACGCAGGTGAGCAGCATCCGGACCTTGCTGGCGTCCTCAGACGCGAGTCCAGCGAACATCTCGACAGCCAGGGAGTTGACGACCCGCTGCAGCCGCTCCGTGGGCGTGGCGAAGCTCTCCTCGACGTCACGCTGCACCGCCATGGCCGGGAGCCAGCGCCTCCAGGCCACCACCCTCTGCACCACCATCGCCGTCGCTAATGCGCACGTCACCGCCGCGGCCACCCGAAGCCACCCCGCTCCCCCCATCCCCCCACACGCCGCGCTCAATCACACCCCACTTACCGATCGATCGCGCCCTCTCCAGCACGCCCCCACCTCGCAGCGCACGCACTAGGTGCTTGGCGATATAGCTAGACCCGTGAGGCGATGGCCAGCAACAGCTCTGGAGGGACGTATAGGCGGGGAAGCAGCGAGAAATGCTGCAAGCGGAGAATGTGGCGAGGACTAAATAGGCAAAGCAAGGGGGGGCGAGGATTTATGAGGAATTGGTGGTCACGTCGGCTTCCTTCCACGAAAATAAATAATAAATACGTCCAATCTTCGTCTTCCATAAATCAGAAGATTTCCATAGGCAACAATAAATAGCGACTAATAAATTGTGTCTCTACTGCAAAATCTTTGACTATATCTGTTGCAATTTTAGCAGTAAATAAATACATATCTCTGACGCAATACTATATTTTAGATATATATTACTACCTGCCATATATCTTTCATTAATGTTGTATAACTAGTGGCTGTCATTACTGCATCCACGCCTTTGACTATCTATATGGCTAACAATTAATGATGTCGATCCCAAGATGCATCTCAAGAATTGCGTTTGTGCCGAAGAGGGTGTATACAATGTTGAAGAAGATCATTCTCTTAATCTTCAACATTATCTCGAGATGATGATGGAAACATCTTCTACCATGGGTCAAATTTAACAATTACTACTCACACGCCTCTGAAACCACATATGTATATTGGAGAAAATGTATTTTTTTAACACAGTGCAGACGCAAGCGCTCGTACACTCATCTTCCACCGAAAGCACATCATCGAAAATCCTAAAATAAATTCAGGAATAATGCGAGCACCAGGACTTGAACCCTGGTGGACTGGGAATACCACTGTCCCTCTAACCATCCAACCACAGATTGGTTCACGCCAAGTTAAGATTTTCATGTGGTATCTTCATAGAGGAGTTGTGCTAACAAAAGACAATCTCGCTTGACGCAACTATCAAGGAAGTAAGAAGTGTAGCTTTTGTACTCCCAACAAGACAATCAAACACCTCTTCTTTCCATGTAAGTTTGCGCGTTTTATATGGCCAATCATCCAAATTGCGTCAAATTTGTATATGCCCATAAGTCTTACCAATATATATGGTCACTGCATGGACAGAATACCAAACACATCTAGTTCGGTAATACGGTGGGAGCGTCTACCTTACTATGATCGCTTTGGCTACGTAGAAATGATTGTGCTTTTAATGACAATAACTCCTTTTTATGTTGATTATTTATCGTTGTACGCACTGACTTTGTATGTGGTCTACACTATATCGAACGGAGTATCAGTCGCTATTCAAGAAGTCGTGTATGCGATTGGAGTAGGTGGTCAGGAAGGTTTTTATCCAACATGAATGGCAGCATAATCTCCGGATTGATCCACCTCGTCCGTGGACATTGACATAGCGGACTCATATGGCTTTACTTTTGTCAACTTGTCATTTTTTTATAAATAGTCTGTTTGATGGTTGTGTACATCTTAGTTATACAGAGGCCGGTGTCACACATTATACTTTGTATCCGCTTGATGCTACATTTTGATGTAATAAAAACACCCTTTGTCAAAAATCTAAGTGAAAGTGGTCTTCTCTCTCTTGCAACTCAGCAAAACTCATTTACATGGAATCTTTTAAAGAAGGCGACCTGTACCCTAATATACAAACCCTAAGTTTTCAAAGCAAGCGGGAGATACTTTCGCGTTGTCTTGTAGTTTGTGTTACTATATAACAACGGATGGATAAAAAATTCTAAAACAAAATGAAGGAGGTATACATTGGTGTACAAAATTCTTGTATGCCATATTTTTTTAAGGGTATAAGATTCGCCTAAAACTGTATCATCTCCCAAATGATGGTGTTAGAGTTGTGATCACACATAGTCTATATAAATGCAGTGGTGAAGCACTGAACCAGATTTGGTGGGTGGGGGGGGGGGGCACAAACTAGAATCCACTAGGGAGATTAGAGAGGTGCCCGTGGCCACTTCGTCAATTCTCAAGACTAGCCGACCCAGCCTGTAGAAGGTGGTCATAGGGGTAGGGTGTGCTTGTGTGCGTTTATAAGGGTAAGTGTATGTACATGCATATGAGCATCTATGTCTCTATTGTGTTACCCCCCCCCCCCCTCCAAAAGAAAGAGGTATGAAAAATATAAGAGAGTAAAGCAACAACGTTAGCTTATGCTTGAAATTTTTCACTCTAGGGGGAGGGGGATATATGTATTCCACTACGATCATAAGCACATTGTGTTTTATAGGAGTGTGTAGAATGGTTGAGAAGACTTATTTCTCTTGTCTATCAACATGATATAGACATGACAATAAAAATATCTTCTACAAAGGGTCAACTTTAAGAATTAACGTTAGCATGCCTCTAAACTATATGTTGATTTAGAACTAGTTATGAAAGATATGACTAAAACATGATATCTAGTATAATCAAGAAAATGTGTACCATTAGACTTTAACAATTAAGAAATCACCGTTGCCTACTTATCTCAATGAAAGTAGTTTCCTCTCTATTGCTCTACAACAAAACTCTTATGTGGCATCTATTAAAGAAGGTTGACGTCAACCCTAATTTGCCTTCCTTACTTAGCTCACAGAAAGTAGTCTCATCTCTCTTGCTACCGAACAATCACTCTTGCATAGCGTCTCTTAAACATGGTTGACGACAACCCTAATATCCATAACCTACTTAGCTCAACGAGGGTTGTTCCCTCTCTCTTGGAACATGACGAAACTCTTGCGTGGGATCTCTTAAAAAAGGTTGACGTCAAATCTAATGCACATGACACACGTTTCCAAAATAAGTTGGAGATGTTATCACATTGTCGTCTAGTCCATTACTATGTCAACAACCAATAGAATAAACATTCCAAAAAGTTAAGAGGTGTATAAAGATACGTCTAAAACAGAATCATCTCCAAAGCGATGGTGCTAGACATGTGGGCCACCTTGTCTCTATGCTTACGTCATACGAGGTTTTTATGAGGGTGTACAAAGATACGTCTAAAAATGAATCATTCCTAAACGATGGTGTTAGATTGATGTTCACACGTTATCTATGGTGGTCATGTGCAAGAGGGTGTATGTAGTTCACCATGATTATAAAAACATTGCGTCTTACGGGAGTGTGTAAAATGGACAAGAATATATCTTTCTCTCAGCCTTCAACGTCACCAAGAGATGGCAATAAAAGCAACTTGTATAATGAGTCAACTTCATGATGGCAATGAAAACAACTTCTATAATTAGTCAACTTCAACAATATGTTTACATACTTCTAGAACTATATTCTTATTAAGAATTAGTTATGGGTCTCTATTGTGCCCCTCCCCCCCAAAAAAGAGGCATGGCAAATATAAGAGAGTAAACAACAACATTAGCTTATGCTTGAAATTTTTCACTCTAGGGGGGATGGGGGACGATCATAAGCACATTGTGTTTTATAGGAGTGTGTACAATGGTTGAGAAGACTTATTTTTCTTGTCTATCAACATGATATAGACATGACAATAAAAGTATCTTCTACAAAGGGTCAACTTTAAGAATTAACGTTAGCATGCCTCTAAACTATATCTTGATAAAGAACTAGTTTTGAAAGATATGACTAAAACATGATATCTGGTATAATCGAGAAAAAGTGTACCTTTAGACTTTAACAATAAAGAAATCACCGTTGCCTACTTATCTCAGTGAAAGTAGTTTCCTCTCTATTGATCTACAACAAAATTCTTATGTGGCATCTATTAAAGAAGGTTGACGTCAACCCTAATTTTCTTGCCTTACTTAGCTCACCGAAAGTAGTCTCATCTCTCTTG
The DNA here is from genome assembly GCF_018294505.1 of Triticum aestivum. Taxonomy (NCBI): domain Eukaryota; kingdom Viridiplantae; phylum Streptophyta; class Magnoliopsida; order Poales; family Poaceae; genus Triticum; species Triticum aestivum. Next base: position 413,821,258 of record NC_057794.1, on the reverse strand, counting down.
CTACCCAGCAATCAATCTTGCATAGCGTCTCTTAAATATGGTTGACGTCAACCCTAATATCCACAACCTACTTAGCTTAACGAGGGTTGGTCCCTCTCTCTTGCTACACGACAAAACTCTTGCGTGGGATCTCTTAAAGAAGGTTTACGTTAAATCTAATATACATGACATAAGTTTCCAAAATAAGTGGGAGACGTTATCATATTGTCGTCTAGTCCAGTACTATGTCAACAACCAATAGAATAAACATTCCAAAAATTTAAGAAGGTGTATAAAGATACATGTAAAACTGAATCATCTCCTAAGCGATGGTGCTAGACATGTGGGTCACCTTGTCTCTATGCTTAAGTCATACAAGGTTTTTATGAGGGTGTATAAAGATACGTCTAAAAATGAATCATCTCCTAAATGATGGTGCTAGATTGGTGTTCACACGTAGTCTATGGTGGTCATGTGCAAGAGGGTGTATGTAGTTCACCATGATCATAAAAACATTGCGTCTTGCGGGAGTGTGTAAAATGGACAAGAATATATCTTTCTCTCGGCCTTCAACGTCACCAAGAGATGGCAATAAAAACAACTTCTATAATGAGTCAACTTCAAGATGGCAATAAAAACAACTTCTATAATGAGTCAACTTCAAAAATATGTTTACACACTTCTAGAACTATATGCTTATTAAGAATTAGTTATGGTGGCACATGTGATGAAAGATGTTATCTGGTATAATGGAGAAAGTGTGTCTCGTTAGACCTTAAATGTTCTAGTTAGCAGGGGAAAGTAGTATCATTTCTCTTGTAACTCAGCAAAACTCATGTGTGGCATCTCTTAAAGAAGGTTTAGATCAACTCTAATATACATGCCCTAAGTTTTCTGAGCAACTGCGAGACTAGCGGGAGCACAAACTAGAATCAACTAGGGAGATTACAAAGGCACCCGTGGACTTCATCAATCTCAAGACCATCGGCTTAGTCTCTATGAGGTGATCATATGGGTAGGGTGTGCATGTGTGCGTTCATAGGGATGGGTGTAAGTACGTGTTTGTGAGTATCCACGTCTCTACTGTGTTCCCAAAAAGCCTAAAAATAGAAGAGAGTAGAGTAACAACGTTAGCTTATGCTTGAAAAAGTTCACTCGGTGGGGGTGGAGGGGGGAATGGTGCATGCGATCTCTGTCACTGGTAAGTGTGCATGAGGATATATGTATTTCATTACAATCATAAGCACATTGTGCCCTACAAGAGTGTGTAGAATGGTTGAGAAGACATCTTTCTCTTGGCGAAATATCATATAGACATGACAATAAAAATATCTTCTACAAAGGGTCAACTTTAACAATTAACGGTGGCATGTCGCTAAACTATATGTTGGTTAAGAACTAGTTCTGAAACATATGACAAAAATGATATCTAGTATAATTTAGAAAATGCGTACCTCTAGACTCTAACAAGAGCTCACCCTTGCCTATTTATCTCAGTGAAAGTAGTATCCTCTCTCTTTCTATACAACAAAAGTCTCGTGTGTCATCTATTAAAGAAGTTTGATGCCAACTCTAATTTGCATGCCTTACTTAGCTCAGTGAAAGTAGTCTCATCTCTCTTGTTACATAGCAAAAACTATTACATGGCATCTTGTAAATAAGCTTGACGTCAACCCTGATATTCACGCCCTACTTAGCTCAGTGAAATTTGCCACCTCTCTTTTGCTACACAACAAAACTCTTGTGTGACATCTCTTACAGATCACATTGTCGTCTAGTCCATTACGTACTATGTCGACATCCAATAGAATAAACATTCTGAAAAATTAAGGTACATATTGGTGTATAAAATCCTTGTATGTCCTTGACATGTGGGTCACCTTGTCTCCTTGCTTAGGCCATACAAGGTTTTTTATGAGGGTGTATAAATATATGTCTAAAATTGAATCATCTCCTAAGCAACCGTGCTAGAGTGTTTTTCACACGTAGTCCATGTTGGCCATGTGCAAGAGGGTGTCTGTACTTCACCACGATCATAAACACATTGCGTATTACAGGAGTGTGTACAATAATTAAGATATTTTCCTCTCCGGCCTTCAACGTCACCATGAGATGTCAATAAAAACAAATTCTATAATGGGTTAATCTATAATACCGTTTTTTTAGAAAAGGAGGAATCATCTGGGTGATGCATGCGGTCATATTATTTATTATTCACAAAGACCTTACAAAGTAATACAACAGTAAGCCCGAGGCTATCATCTAGACGACACATGTCGCTATTCCTATCCCCTTGATGAAGGTGTACCGAATGTCCGGGACAAATACCAAACATACGTCGCACGAAAGCCTAACATCTAACGCCGGATGCCCCATCCAAGCGACATAGGCGGGACTGGGTAACACTCCGGTCCGGCGCACTCTCAGTGAGTACCACACGCACACGCTGCAAAGGGCCATCACCTCCGTCTTCCCTCCATCCATCCTCAAAGCATGTACTAACGCATCGATCTTGTCAGGCCACTCTGCCATCGACGCCACCACGACGCCAGACAACATCGACCTCCTGCACGTGTCCCTCGCCACACATCTGACGCCAAGCCTCCACTGCTCCATGCCGTCGAGAACCGCCGCCATGAATATGTAGAAAGAAACACCGCTCCACCGCAGATGCCATCCGCTGGTCCCTCGAGCCCGAGTGCATCTCCAAGAATGCCGCCCCCAAGGGGGTAATGACACACGAATGCCGTCGTCATCCGATCAACTGATCTAGGGTTTCCCCCGGAGGTATTGGGTGGGGTTGGGAGCTTCACCTCGATGATGCCTTCATGAAGCAAACGATGATAAGAGCATCGTCATCACCGGCTCCGGTCAATGACCAAAGACCAAGTTTTCACCCAGATCCGTTCCAAGAAATCCACCCGACAACCTGTGCACTGTCTCGACCGCTTTCAAAGCCCCAGATCTAGCCGCCTAGATCCGGCGACCAACCGCAACAGCAGTGCCACCGTAGGAGCCCTGACGCACCAGCCACTGCCTGAATGCGCCACCCCTGGAGAGCCGCACCTCGCCAAACCGCGAGAGCCGCCGGGATGGATCCCGCACACTCATCACCGTCTTTGATCTGAACCAATCCGTGGCCAAACCACGAGATCGCCAATGCAGATCCGCCTTGGATAGGGACTACACCACGCCATGCCGCCGCGGGAAGCCTGAGCTTCACCAGCCGCCACCTTCCAGGGCCACCACCCCGGGATCCAGCCGCCGCCGACAGGACGCTCCGCCCACGTGCAGCAGGCCGGGGAGCCCCCGATCCAGATCTAGACCGAGAAGCTCACCACGACTGCCCCGCGCCGGCACGCCCCGCCTGGCCGCGAATCTGCAGCCACCCGCGCCTCCGCACCAGAGAGCCGCCATCCGGCTGCCCTGGACGCATCTGCGCCGCGCCGCCCTGCATGGCTGCGCGCATCCGCGCGAGGGCACTGTCCTGCGCCAGCACCACACCGTGTCGAAGGGAGGAGGGCCCGCCAACACCGACGCCGGCCGGGCTTTGCCCAGCGGCGCGAGCCGGCGACGGCGGGGAGGGGGAGGGGACGGGGAAGGGTTGGAGGCGGCGGCGCGTGGGTTCGCCCCCCCCCCCCCCCCCCCCGCTCGTGGGAGCGGGCTGGGCGACACGGGCTAATCTATAATACCTAAATAGTTCATTCCCACTAACATATTTCTCTCAACATGCAGCCTATCCAACTCAGCAAGTTGCCACATCAGCAAAAACTGCCCACTCCCTCCCGTTCTTTCTTTTTCGTTTAGGATCACTCGGTCGCTCCATCAATTTATGTGTGTTTGGTTTCGATCAAGCCAGACCAACGGGGCAGCCCATTATTGAGGTCTGATGCAGCCCATAAATCCAGCCCATCGGTTGCTGTTGAGCTCATCGTTCGTTTTTCGTATATTCTAGAACTCTCGATGTGTGTTACGTACGGCCGTACCGTCTCCTCCGCCCACTAATTAAGTTAGCAGTTTCACTCTGTTCGTCTCCTGCACGATTGCCCTTTTTTCCTCATCTTCTGTACCAAGCAAATGCAATAGTAACTGATGGATGCGCTTTCCTCTTTTAACAGGGGTGCCTTGCACCCGCGCCAGCAGCTCCGCCTCGCGATGGTCCTTGGTGCACCGGCCTGTACTACGACGGCATGGAGTCCCACGTTCTCTTTGATGGCCAAAGCTCGAGGTGCGCGCCGCTCGGATGCTCCTTCCATGGCCTGGTCGTGGGGTTTTCTTAAAGGAAAACTTTGTTTTTGGCACTCTAGTTTTTGCCAATTTTGCTTATGCCATTCTATAATTTGACATTTCAATTTTGCCACTCTTAGCTTCTGACAATATATTACTTTTGCTATTCAGTGGCAAAAAACAAAAATTTCAGAGTGGCAATTGTGATACATTGTCAAAAGCTAAGAGTAGTAAAAGTGAAATGAAAAATTATCGGTGTTGCCACGGAATGGCATTTGTGATGTATTGTCAAATGTAAAGAGTGGCAAAAGTGAGATGTCAAATTCTAGAGTGGCGTAAGCAAAATTGGCAAAAATTAGAATGGCAAAAACAAAGTTTTCCCTTTTCTTAGAGGGCCTTCCGTCTACCATCCTGCCTCTCCATACATGACTGCACTGAGAATGATGCCATGCTTGGAAGCGATCCTGCACTGGTACATGGTAGTTAAATCATCCCATATGATTGTTACCTCATCCGCTCACCATCTCCTCGATGCACCTATTCCTTGCCTGCAATTTCTTTTATTGATGATGTTGTTTCTCAAGACGCAACACCGGATGGAAGCTACAAGCAAAAAGAATTTGATACGTCACTCCAATTTCTCCTTCCAACAACTTTTGCTTTTCATTTATTTATATAAAAATCCAGATCATAATCATGTTCTCTGTTGGTATCTCATTCGTATTTATTTTCCATTTGTGTATTTTATATTCAAATATTAAACCCCCTTTCTCTTTGGTTTTGGTTCGGTCAGGATCTCCACAAATTTGATAAACGCAATTGCAGTGAAGGAAATCTGATGAAACTATTACCAGTATCTAATCATAGCAGGTATCAGCTTCGATGAGATGCCTTCTATCTTGTATTTTGTTACCCACAGTACATGAAGTTCAGCTTGCGGCAGGTTAGAAGGTCCTTGACCTCTCTTTTACCTGCAGCATATTTCTACGGTTGTACGGCACACACTTTTGCTACTGCATGCTTTCATTGGAAATGCAATAGTTTTATTTTGTAAGGTGGACATATTAGTAATCAACACGATCTCATTTATTCTCTGAATCTTCTCTTCATGTTAGGTTCCTTCAGTTCTGATAACTTATGTCATCACTTTTATCATCAAATATCTTCTGCTATCCTGAGCTGTTTGCCAGATGTTTCTGCACTCAAATACCTTTATCTGCTCATGTAACAGGTGCCAAATCCCAATTCCCTCTCTTTTTGCCTTGATATGCATGATTATTCTACTTTAAAACAATTTCGAGCTATTAAAATAGTCTATATATTTCTCCCTAAACTACTATTAATCGCTGAATGGGGTTCCCTGTCCATTATATTGAAGATCACGCACCTCTACCAACTGATAGCACATAACATGGAACCAACACTTTCAGCTACTTGGTATGATCGTGTGTTTGATAGGATGGTAGGATCAGTCAAGCTCTCTACTCAGATCCTAGAAAGAATTTTCTTCCTAGAAGTATTCTCTCTTTTCCTATGTTACTATTGGATGGGAATGGGTAATCAATTTCAAGAACAAATTTATTTAATGCTTTCAATGGTTTGTACTTTTCAAATGTCGTAGTTGGTTACCGTCAGACTAAGTTATGCTTTATTCACTTGCTCTTTGCGTGATACGTACACTTAAAAAGCTAAAGGATGTTCTCATTCCCTTATGAAGGGAAAAGACCTAATTAGCAAATATACTATTTGCATTTATAGTGCATTTGACTGAAGGCAGCCCAAATCCGCGGCTAATTTAAAATGCATTTACTACTCCATTGGAAAAAGAGATCAGTCTTCTACCACGAGCCCTGTCACTAATATTTTACGATTTATTTGCATACAAGTTGATTGAAGAATGTCAGTAGGCTGCACAGATCAAGTTGTGTTGATGTTTACCACAACACTGCTTGATTTTTCGATAAAGACACTTGATGACTGGACAAGAAATGAACTCAATTAATGTGGTATATGGAGGTTTGCTATTACATTTATATATCAACATCTTTTGTAATGGTACAGTTTCTTTTTTTAGCATCAGTACAGACACAAGCGCTCATATACACACGCATACACTCACCCCTATGAACGCATACACGCACACCCTACCCCTATGAGCACCTCCGAGAGACTGAGCCGGCATATCATTTTGAGATTTACGAACTCACCGTAGGCGCCTCGTCGTTGACGGGAACGTCTCCTCCCGCTGAAAGTGCATAGCCGGAAATCCTGAAATAAATACAGGAATAATGCGAGCATCAGGATTTGAACCCTGGTGTATTGGGGATACCACTGTCCACCTAACCATCTCAACCACAGGCTGATTCGCTATAGTTCCTTTTTGTTACACACATTTTTCGGGATTCATATGCTTATGCCTTTAACTGGAATGTGAAAAATACTTTAAACATGTGTTTAATTGAGGGTAGAACATGTTTCCCGCAGCAACGCACGGGGTATCATCTAGTTTCAATAAGATGTTCACACACTTTTTTTGACAAAAGGGTGATTTTATTCGCTCAAAGTGGAGCATTAAGAGGATACAAACAAAATGAGCACATAGCTGGCCTCTGCATAGTTAGGATGCACATAGACAACACCAATGCATGCACATAAAAAAACGCTAGCAAATATCAAAGTCACAAAAGACCAAAGCTATGAGTCAGCGAAGAAAATAAAGAAAACCCCAAAGCAATCCAATCTGTGATCAGCGGACTACACCAATGACCATATACACAACAACCTTCTTATGACAACACATGGACGACGAGGTTCTTCAACAACAATATGCCTTCAGAAAGGGAGCGACACTCAAGCGCCACTATCACGGGATTCAACCACCAAGGCCAGAATATAGGTTTTCATGTTGAAGGACGAATCTGAGCATATCCAAGCAATGCCTTCAACAAGGCAAAGACATAAAAATATCATCAGCATCAGGTATAACCAACTCGGGTTAGACCTAATCTTTCACCCCGCAGCTCGAGACTGGGTGCCCGAGTATCACCGCCATCGACACCATTACAAAATTTTCCCTATTTTGTGATGTTTCACTTGTGTCACACAAAACCATTTTCATCACGAAAAATATACTCGCGATGTTTTCCGGCCGTCACCCCCACTGTCGCCGAAGCACCGTCCTAAAAATTAAAATCTTGACGGTACCACTTCCTCTGCCATGAAAGATTGTATCTTAGGTGACGAACCAAAAATTGTCACAGGTGGCCATTTTTGTTGACGGCCCAGAATGTCACCTATGATAGGCCAATTTGTCACCTAAGATCTTTTTGGCAACGATAATCCGTCACTGGTGATCGGTCCGTGTGTTTGGCCGGTCAAATATTCTTATAAGTGGGGCCAGCAGATGTTGACGTGGCTACTTCCATGTGGGTCCAAATTGGGTTTTATCGTCGATGGTCCTGTCAGTAATAATTTGGTGTCAGTTTTAACCGGTCAATGCTGCTGACATATTGGCCTAGAAGATGCTGATGTGGCTGCTTACATGTGGGCCTGGATGGTGTTGACGTGGCATCTTACATGTGGGTTTGGATGGTGTTGACGTAGCTGCTTACAAGTGGGGACACGGCTGTGGTGACGGTTTCAATTTCTGTCACCATTACCGTCACAAGTTTTATTATAGCATCAAATTGTGCACGCTTTGATTTTGTAGGCCAATTTGAATTTTAATTAGAGAAAATTTGAAATTTAATGTTGCCATCACAACCTTTATTATAAGAACAGTGGGACTTGACATTTCTCACGGCAGTGATCCACATATTAAAATGAGCATCCAAATGACATATTATCAAGCATTAGAAATAAGACACTAGAGAAGGCATCATCATGAACAATAGTGCACCATTAGTGATTTATGGGTTGTGACAAAGTCTCCTGTGATGTTTAAGATGACTTCCTTAAGAGATGACTAATAATTCCGTCCGTTTCTTGTTGCTTTTTTTCAAAGCCTCTGATTTTTCTCTCCTGGTCCATCTTGATAACTTCTATTTCTAATTGATGTTTCCTTTTGACCTCTTCGATTTCCTGCATCTGTGCACTAAGTAGGGCATTCATATTTTCTACAAATCTTGCATTTGCTAGTTTTGTGGCTGTCACTTGTGTTGTAATCTTTGCTTCTAGCTCACAGATGCATTGTTCAGAGGATGAATTATGCGATGAGATGCCAAAGCTTGAAACTAACATGGCGGAGGAACTCTTTTCCTTAATAATCTGCACGTCAGGTTCTTGCGGCAGAATTTCTTGTAAACGTGCCCTCTTTGTGGTCTGCATCATGATTGAAAGCATTGTTCATTGATAACTCACAAGCATAGGGGATCACAATAGTTTTCGAGGGTAGAGTATTCAACCGAAATTTATTGATTCAACAAAAGGGGAGCCAAAGAATATTCACGAGTAGTAGCAGTTGAGTTGTCAATTCAACCACACCTGAAAGACTTAGTATCTGCAGCAAAGTTTTTAGTAGCAATGTTGTATGGAAGTAACGGTAACGGTGGTAACAGTATCAATAGAAATTTTGTAGTGATTGTAACAGCAACACGGTGAAAGTAACTTAGCATAGATCAATATGTGAAAAGCTCGTAGGCATTGGATTAGTGATGGATAATTATGTCGATGGCATTCATCGTGTGACAGTTATAACCTAGGGTGACACAAAAATAGCTGTAATTCATCAATGTAATGTAGGCATGTATTCCGTATATAGTCATACATGCTTATGGAAAAGAACTTGCATGGCATATTTTGTCTTACCCTCCCGTGGCAGCGGGGTCCGTAAGGAAACTAAGGGATATTAAGGCCTCCTTTTAATAGAGAACTGGAACAAGGCATTAGCACTTAGTGAATACATGAACTCCTCAAACTACGGTAATCACCGGAAAGAAGTCCCAATTATTGTCACCTTGGGGTGTGCAGATCATAACTCATAATAGGTGTCTACAACTTGTAAAATCGGATCAAGAACTCACCTATATTCATGAAAACATAATAGGTTCAGATCTAAAATCATGGCACTCGGGCCCTAATGACAAGCATTAAGCATAGCAAACTCATAGCAACATCAATATTAGAACATAGTGGATACTAGGCATCGAGCCCTAACAACTCGATTACATGATAAATCTCATCCAACCCATCACAGTCCAGCAAGCCTACGATGGAATTACTCACTCCCAGCGGTGAGCATCATGAAATTGGTGATGGAGGAAGTTTGATGATGACGACGACCTCGATTTCCGCTTTCCGAAGCCCCAAACAGACTCCAGATCAGCCCTCCCGATGAAGAACACGAGGTGGCGGTGGCTCCATATCGTAAAACGCAATGAATCCTTCTCTCTAATTTTTTCTCCGCAAATAGGTATATATGGAGTTGGACTTAGGGTTGCCGGAGCTCTAGGGGGCCCACAAGCCTACAGGGCGCGCCCAGGGCTTGTGGCTCCTAGGTGGGGCCCCTCTAGTATATTTTCCGCCAGTATTTTTTATATATTCCACAAAAATTCTCCATAAATTTTCAGGTTAATCCGAGAACTTTGATTTATGAAAAAAATAACACAATGGCAATTCTGCTGAAAACAAGGGCAGAAGAGTTTGGAAAGGTAGATATGATGGAGACGTATGAACTCCCCCAAGCTTAACCCATTGCTTGTCCTCAACCAATTCAGTTGACAAACTGAAAGTGACAAAGAAAAACTTTTACAAACTCTATTGGATCTTGTTGTTGCAAATATGTCTAACCGATGTTCAGGTATTCAACAACGATTATGAACTAACCAAATTCACAATAACATTTAGGTCTCACATTTACTCATATCAATAGCATAACCAACTAGCGAGCAATAATAAGATACCTCGAATGACAACACTTTCAGAACAATCATGATATAATATGACATAATGGTATCTCTCTAGCCCTTTCCGAGTCCGCAAAACATAAATGCAGAGCACCTCTGAAGTTCAAGCATTGACTAGACATTGTATTTCATGGCAAAAGACATCCAGTCACACTCATACTCAACATCGACTAAAACAAAGCATATAAATGACAATAGTGCTCTCCAGCTGGCGCTTTAATAAGAAGATGAGGACTCAATAATAAAAGTAAACAGATAGGCCATTCACACAGGGAAGCATGGATTTGCAGAGGTGCTAGACCTCGAAGCTTTTAAAATAGAGATGAAAATAATTTTGAGAGGTATGCTTTCATTGTCAACATAACAATCAAGAGATCTCACTATCTTCCATGCTAGGCACTTTATAGGCGGTTCCCAAACAGAATGGTAAAGGTTTTGCTCCCCCTCCACCAACAAACACAAGCCATGGCTAGCCGAATTCATGGGTGCCTTCCATACCAACAACAACTTGGGGGAGTTTTATTTCATTATTATATTTTGATTTTGATTTGATCATAGGACTGGGCATCCCAATTACTAGCTAGTCTCTCATGAATGACAAGTGAATAAACACTCATTGTGAGAATAACCCACCTAGCATGGAGGATGCTGACAGCCCCCAGTCGCTACGTGAGTGATTCAGGCATACAAAACTGATTATTATTTAACGATTTAGAGTTTGGCACATGCAAATTTACTTGGAACGACAGGTAAATACCGCATATAGGTAGGTATGGTGGACTCATATGGAACAACTTTGGGGCTTCAGGAAGTGGGTGCACAAACAATATTCCTGCTTAGTACAAGTGAAGGATAGCAAATAGATTGAGGAGCGACCAACTAGAGAGCGACGGTGGTCATGAACATGCATTGAGGTTAATCAACATTTGGTAAAAGCATGAGTAGGATATAAAACACCATGAACAAAAATATCGTGGAGGCTATGTTGGTTTTGATTGAACTACATGCGTGAACATGTGCCAAGTCAAGACACTTGAATCATTCAAAGGAGGATACCATCCTATCATACTACATCATCACCATTTTAAATGCATGTTGACACACAAGATAAGCCATTATCCACTCCTAGCTAATTAAGGATGGCATGAGTATCTATGATCTCTAATTGTCATTGCAAACATGTTCATCCATAACTTGTTGAATCAAGAACGATGAGCTAATCATATTTACAAAAAATAGGTCGAGTTCACACCAACTTCTCTTCATCTCAATCATTTCATCAAATTTTGTCATTATTGCCTTTCACTTGCACGACCGAACGATGTGAATAATAATAAAAGTGCAAGTGCATTGGACTAAGCTGGAATCTGCAAACTTTCACTTAGAGGAGAAGACAAAGTAATATGGGCTCTTTGTTAGATTAACAATAATGCATATGAGAGCCACTCAGCATTTTCATTGTGGTCCTCTCCTTATGACCCAAAGATAAGAAAAGAATTTCAGAGAAACACACTGGAATATTTTTGGAGTTTTTGTTTTTCCTTGAAGAAAGCAAATTAATGAAAGGAAAAGAAAAACAAGAAAACTATTTACACGGGAAAGCTCCCAACAAGCATAAGAAGAACGAGAAATCTTTTTGGGTTTCGTTTTAATACTACAACTAATTTAAATTAAAAACAAAAACAAAATAAAGAAGTGAGAAATATTTTTGGAATTAATCAAGTTTTTCAAACACACAAGAAGAAATCAAGAAAAATAAACTAACATGGACAATACAATGAAGAATTATGAACATCGACAAGTGGAATGAATGTGTTATGCATGAATGTAATGTCGGTGAGAAACGTACTCCCCCAAGCTTAGGCTTTCGATCTAAGTTGGTATACTGCCATGGATTAAAGTAGCCCTCTCTTAGATACTGCGGAGGGTCCTGAGGGTTCCACTGGTTAGAGAGCTCCTATGGCTCCCACTAATAAACATGCTCGTGATATGGATCAGGCACTGGTGCTGGCTCAGCCGCTGGAGGTTGTGTCAGACTCCAGTATGCGTAGACGTCCTCGGGCATAATAATGTACCTACCTGAACGGATATTGAACAAAGAAGGTGCATGCAAAGTAATAATTTCACGCGTGCCCTGGCTGAATACTAAGTTGTAGAGGACTCGCTTTTGTCTGTCATTGTCAATAAAATGATACGCTACCATACTAGCATAGTCTAAATACTTGGTGGGTAGTAGAATCTCCTCCTCCTCATCGTGTCTAATAGGAATCTCAAAATGTTTAGCGAGACGGGAGGCATAGATACCACCATAAACAGTAACCTTCGAACGGTTTGTGTGTAACCGTCGAGCAACAATGGTGCCCAAACTAAAGGTTCTTTCAACATATAAAGCATGGCGTAAAATAGCAAGATCAGGGGCACTAAGGCCTCCACTCTCCCCGCGACCAATCAAACATCTCCCGACAAATAATGAATAAAAGTAAACCGGGAAAATGTAAACTAGCCACTCTCGCTTCCAACAGTCCTCTCTCTTCCCCAATAGTAGTTTTAAAAATGAAATCCTCCAAGTCTCTAGGACGTGGCTCACTCACGCTACCCTCATAAGGTATTTTGCAAACATTGCAAAAATCATATAATGTCATTTCATTAGGCAAATCATACAAATTGAATTCTACCATGGGTGGTTCCTTCCTAGGATAGAAGCGAAAAATTTTACACGAAGGTATTAGTGAGTAAGAGGTATTGATCACACTTATATTCGAGGAAGGAAATGATGCTGGCATTGTCCGCCAAATAATAGTGTCGGTGCACTAATTTCGGGCCCTTTAGTACCCCGTACATGCGCACGGGCAGTCCAAGCCATAACCACGGCAAGGCTTGACGGGGACAGCTGGAGGAAAAATACAAGACGACCAAGACAGCATCCAAGCTAGTAATCAGAGAGCAGAAGACAAGATGAGCCCCCGTCATGATTCTTGCCGGGGTGGTTTGCGAGCCCCGACAAGATCGTTGCCGGAATGGTTTGCGAAGCCTCAGCAAGACCACCACCCTTGAGGTTGAGAGCTTTGACACCATCGACAGTGTCAAGACCAAAATCCAGGGGCGTCTGCATGGTGGCATGCAAATCTTTGTGAAGACCAGAAGGCAAAGTTCCCAGCAAGGTCCTTGCCGGGGATGTTTGCGAGCCCCCCGGCAAGATCCTTGCCAGGGACGTTTGCGAGCCCCCGGCAAGATCCTTGCCAGGGAAGTTTGCGAGGCCGCGGCAAGGCTCGCACATGGCAAGGTTCCGCCGCCCTGCCATCGCCCCAGCACAGCAACTAGCCAGCCAGGCAGGCAAGCACCTGCGTGGTGGCATGCAGATCTTCGTGAAGATCCTACCACCACTCTGGCGCAGCGGCTAGCCAGTCAGCTTGGCATCACATGCCTTGTCATCCTGGATGCGTGTCAAGATGGGGTGAGGCGGAGACGGACGGGACGGGCTTTGTTTCCGCCCCGATAAAGTTAGGGGCACATAACCAGCGCATTTAATGCGCTTGTCCTAGGACGTCAGTGATAAGCATGTACACTGTAGCTACTTTACACCTCCTACATGCATGTACGCAACTATGGCAGCCCCTTGGTATAAAAGGAGGCCCAAGGCAATACAAGGGGGGACTTTTTGACTTTCCGGCCCAGTTTGCATGCGTAGCAACTAGCTGAAGCTCAAGAACACTGAATACACATTCAAAGCAAGACTAGGGTTTTACGCTTCTCAGCGGCCCGAACCTGGGTAAAAATCCCTCGTGTTGATCGTTAGATCTGCTCTTTGCGCACTCCTCTTCCTTGCCAAACCGTAGAAGGGATCCATGTGATCCCATAGGTGTCGTTTCCCTGATATTCTTTGGCACGTCTGGCAGAGGGAGAAGGCTGTGCAAACCTGATCTAGAAGTTAGCGCGTCAGTTTCTTGATCGCCATGTCTCCCAAGAAGAAGGGTATCACAACGATTGATTTGTCTGTAGTTGATCTGCCCATGCCAACACGGACGGGCGATGGCGTAGACGCTGGTGGAGGTGAAGATCTTGAGCATCAACGACATTCTGGTGACCAAAGCCAGGCAAGCAACATTGTCTGTGGCCACAACGACGACCCACGCACCGCTGGATACAAGGACGGAGCCGTGCTACCTACGGGCGGCGTGGCGTCCTCCAAGGGTGGGAAGGGAACCTCTATGACACCCCCGCCGATGCATGCGCCGCGGTCCCCCCTCCCCCGGTCGTGCGCGACGAGTGACGCCGCGACGTTGGTGACCCGAGCGTCCCCATGGAAAGGGCCCTCAGCATCATCCTCGAGATGTGCGGGGCCTCCATGCACGCCAAGATGCTGGTGGAAACGGCACACGGCCGCAGAACCATGATGGGTCTCCTTCTAACGCAGTTAGATGTTAGAGCACCTCACGTTCGTCACGCTTTTCGCTGCCACCCATGCCAGCAGAAGCATTGGTGCGAGCGCAGCTACTCCTGGACTTCCCTCCCACTTCAGAGAAGCATGAAGAATGGAGATCTGCTATCCAGAGCCTCATTGGTTTCGCCAATAAATATGGGCACCAAGAGGCAGGGCCTTCGCGGCGCCGGTCCGCCGAGCCGGCGCGTGCCGATGGCGGAAGGAACGGAGGTGCTGCGACTACGGTGCACTCTCCTCCACCACCACGACAGCGGTTACCAGCTCGGTGGGTCGATGCCCACGATGACGGGTCCACGGCGTCGTCCAATCCACGAGTTGGCCACGACCAATCCAAGTTCTTCAAGAACGGGTCAAAGAAGATGCTCGAACTACCATCGAGTGGAGACGGGAAGAGCGCATCAGTCCGATAGGAGTGCAGGGCCCAGTGTAGACAAGCCTGTGCCCGGGGATTCTCGTGACCTACCCTACGATGTTGGTTGCCCAACTTTTACCCATGAGTTGCGGCAGTTCCAGTGGCCCACTTCCCGCACGTTCAAGCCAGAGGTCCTGGAGAAGCACGACAGCAAGACTCATCCGTCTGAGTTCCTGAGCATCTACACCATTGTGATGCAAGCTGCCGAGGCTCGAGACGGCAAGGTGCTCGCCAACTACTTCCCCTTCGTGCTCAAGTCCAACGTCAAGTCATGGTTGATGCACCTATCAATGGATTCCATCTCCTCTAGGTCGGATCTATGCAACGAGTTTGTTGGGGCCTTTACCGAAGGCCACCAAGCTTTTGGCTAGGCAAGTGATTTATATCTCATCCCCTAGAAAGATGGCGAATCCTTGCGCAAGTACATACAATGATTCAGCCGTGTGCAGTACAACATCCCAGATGTTCATCCTGCCGCTGTCATCAGCGCATTCTATCAGAATATGCGCAATCGCAAGATGCGTGAAGAGCTGGCGATGAACAAGGTCAGAGATGTTGCCGAGCTTTATGTTTTGGCCGATAGATGTGCTCGGGTTGAAGAAGGCAGGAAGTACCCCGGCGAAGATGCCGGCACGTGAACTGACTCTAGAGACGAAGATGTCGTTGCCCCGGCAAAGAAGGGCCAATAGCGTAACAGGAAACGCAAGGGCAAAACCGTGCTTGCCGTTGAGGAATCTGGCAACCCCGGCACCGCCAAGAAGGCCAAGGTTGATGACCTCGGCAAGGAGGTTGCCGGGTGCACCTCCTGCCAGGCCTTGGCGGCGGCCAACAAGCCAGAGGGGTCTGACAAGCAACATTGCAAGATCCATCACACCAAGGGCCATGACCTCTAGAACTGCCAGCAAGATGAGCAGCTTGTGGAAAGGCAGAAAGCTAAGTACAAAAGGCGAGATAAGGAGAAGGGCCATGATGGTTCTGAGGGGTCCGACAAGAAGCATGGTGTCCGAGGAGGTCGCCGCGGCAAGGAGAAGCAACAAGAGAGGCCTGCTCGAGGCGCGACAAGAAAGAGGGGGATGATGACCATGAAGAGGATGACGATTCCAACGAGCATGAGTTTCAAAAAGCTACAGAAGCCATGTGCATTGATGGTGGCGCCTCGTTACATTCTTCTCATTGCCAACTTAAACAGTGGGCACGCGAGATTAATGGGATAGAGCCATCGATCAATTCCTAGAAGCCATTGAAATGGTCCAATACGCCTATCGTTTTTTTACGCTGAGGATCACCCTAATCGCACAACCGCGGTCGGGTGTATGTCATTGTTGGTTTCGCCAACAATTCGCAACCTCAAGGTGACAAAAATGTTAGTTGACGGTGGGGCCGGTTTGAACTTGATCTCTCCCAAAGTGATCTAGATGTTGCAAATTCCTGATGGAGATCTCGAAGAAACAAGCACGTTTCAAGGGATCACTCCAGGAAGAAGCCAGCCGAAGGGTAAGATCATACTACCAGTCACATTTGGTGGTGAGCTGAAGTACAGAATGGAGAAGATCGTTTTCGATGTCGCCAAGATCCCGCTGCCATATAACGGGATCCTTGGCCGTCGAGCACTGGCCAAGTTTATGGTGACGTCACATTATGCCTACAACACATTGAAGATGCCCGGCCCGATGAGCATCATCACTGTCAACTCCGACAAGAAAGATGTGCTTATCTGTGTCGACCAACTCTACTGGGAGGCAGTTGTAGCACCTGCCGTCAAGGCGCTTGCTCTTGCCACTAGAGCTCCTGAGGGGAAGAAGATCGGCAAGACCTCTTGCACCCACTTCGTCAAGCGCGCCTCTTCGGAGTGCTGCGTTCCTGTCAAGGAAGTGCCAGAGAGCTCCATTGGCAAGAGCAAGAAATCGAAGGCAGCCCCACCAGAAACCAAGAAGGTGCCCATCAAGGAGGGCGACACAGGCGGAGCTTTCACTATAAGCTCCACCCTTGACAGCAAATAGGAAAGCACACTCATTTCCTCCCTTCGGGATAATGTCGATGTGTTTGCATGGCAAGCATCTGACATCCCCGGCGTTCCCAGGGACGTGATTGAGCACCATCTTGCTATCTGTCCTAATGCGCGGCCCGTCAAGCAGAACGTCAGGAAGAAAGCTTTGGAGTGACAAGAGTTTATCACCAAAGAGATTAGGAAGTTGGAAGTGGCAAGCTTGGTCAGAGGAGTGCTCCACCCAACATGGTTGGCCAATCCGGTTGTGGTGTGCAAGGCGGGTGGGAAATGGAGGCTGTGCATTGATTATACGGATATCAATAAAGCCTGTCCAAAGGATCCTTTCCCTTTGCTGCGCATTGACCAGATCACGGACTCCACTGCTGGGTGCGACTTGTTGTCGTTTCTTGACGCTTAGTTAGGGTACCATCAAATCTTCATGACAACGGAAGATGAAGAGAAGACCGTGTTTATCACCCCATGTGGTACGTATTGTTTTATACGAATGCCTTTCGGGTTGAAAAACAGTGGTAAGACGTTTGCCAGGGCAGTCCAGATTGGTTTTGAGCCCCAACTGCATAGAAATATGGAAGATTATATGGATGACATAGTGGTCAAAACCAAGGACAAGGCAACACTTGTTCAACATTTAGAAGAAACATTTGAAAATTTGCGCAAGATCAATTTCAAGCTCAATCCTGAGAAGTATGTGGTTGGTGTCCCGTCTGACAAGCTTCTCGGATTCTTTGTGTCTCATCATGGGATCGAGGTGAACCCTGACAAGATCAAGGCAATTGAGCAGATTGAAGCACCGAGACGAGTCAAAGATGTGCGTCGGCTTGCTGGCTGCGTTGCTTCTTTAAGTAGGTTCATCTCCAAATTTGCTGAGCGCGTCCCGCCCTTTTTGAAGATCTTAAAAATGGTAGGTCCAATGAAATAGACTCCAGAAGCGGAGGCAGCGCTACAAGACTTGAAGAGGTACCTCTCCTCTACGCCAACACTAGTCGCGCCTAAACCGCAAGAGCCGTTGCTGCTATATCTAGCGGCAACGAATCAAGTGGTCAGTGTCATGCTAGTGGCGCAGAGAGAAGTTGACGAAGAAGCAACAGTGATGGCAAGACCGTCGGGTGATGAGCCAGAGCTTTCCGAGTAGGTTCTGTTATCACCAAGGCAAGACCCCCGGCAGGATCTGTTTCGGCAAGGCGAGGCCCCCGACAGAGATCGGTGCCGGCGAGGCACGATCTGCGCAGGCAAATCAAGTGACACATAAGAAGAAGATGGTGCAGCACCCAGTTTATTTTGTTAGTTCCCTCTTGCAGGGGCTAGACCAAGATACTCTGGTGTGCAGAAGTTGCTCTTCGGCCTCCTTATGACCTCGAGGAAGCTGCACCACTATTTTCAGGCACGTGAGATCACCGTCAGCACTCGCTTCCTGTTGCAATGGATCTTGCACAACCCAGATGCAACTGGAACGATTGTGGAGTGGATATTGGAACTGTCAAGATTTGGTCTCAGGTTTGAAAGCACACTTCGACAATTCAGAGTAGAGCCTTGTTGGAGTTCATAGCAGAATGGACCTCAATGCCCGATGAGGAGATTCAGGAGACCACTCTCCCCGGCAAGGAAACAAGCCGTGACTGGGTTATGTATTTTGATGGGGCTTTCTCACTGCAAGGCGCCGGTGCTGGTGTGCTGCTTGTCGTGCCCATCGGAGAGCACCTCAAATACGTAGTCCGGATGCACTTTCCATGGGAGAGATCAACAAACAACACTGCGGAGTCTGAGGGACTTCTTGTCGGTCTCAGGATCATGGAAGACCATGGGATTAGGAAGCTCATTATCAGAGGCGATTCATAGCTTGTCGTCAAGCATGTCAACAAATATTATCAGAGCCCGTTGATGGAAGCCTACGTAAATGAAGTGGGGAAGTTGGAGGAGCATTTTGACGGTCTATAAGCAAAGCATGTTCCTCGAGCAGAGAACAACATTGCTGATGACCTGTCAAAATGTGCTACCCTCAAGTTACATGTGGAACTGTGGAATTTTGTGCTCCAACTGACTCAGCCATCCGTTGAACCGTCAGCAAGACAAGATAAATGAGGGAAGTTGAGCCCCGACAAGTACTTTCTTGTCGAGCTCCCAGTAATTGCCGGCAAGGAAGTTGCCAGGGACGACGCCAAGCTTGCTAGGGAGCGACAGGCTCCAGCAGGGCCCCATGCCCTTGCTGTAGAGACAACTGCTCCCATGGCAGAAGTCACGCCTTTAGTCCTTTCCGTCGAACCCCAGGCTCCAGCATGGGCACAACACATCATTCAGTTCCTCCAAACAGGGGAACTCCCCAAGGACCAGGAAGAAGTAGAGAAAGTAGCCCGTCGGTCTAACATGTACCAGTTTGTGGACGATGTCATGTACAGAAAAGCCCGAACGGCGTGAAATTGAAGTGCATCCCTGAGGAGGAAGGAGTGGAGCTGCTAGCAGAGATACATGGAGGCATATGTGGCTGTCACATAGGATCAAGGGTTCTTGCCGGCAAGGCATTCCGGTAGGGTTTCTTTTGGCTCACTGCTCTCCAGGATGCAACTGCACTAGTAACCAAGTGTGAAGCGTGCCAGTTCCATTCGAAGAAACTTCGTCAGCCATCCCAAGCTCTTCAAATGATCCCTCTTTTCTGGCCATTTTCGGTCTGGGGGCTCGACATTTTGGGCCCTTTTCCCCATGCTGTCGGGGGCTTTGAGTACTTGTACACCGCAATTGACAAGTTCACAAAGTGTGAAAGTGCGTTATATCGACTAGAGGGGGTGAATAGGCGATTTTTATGAAAGTCTTCAAAACATGGGAGTTTTCAAGACAAACGATAGAAATGAACCTATAACCATGCAGCGGAAGGTAGACTACCCTAGATAAGCCATAGTCAAGTATTCAATGAAGTGAAAGCACAAAGACTAACAATAGCTAGGCAGTACAGATTAGGATGGAAGATAATATGAAACCAATCTGAGCAAACAGTCACACAGTGAAGACAAATGGACAACGCAAATAGGCAATGACTTCACAAGGACCAACTGTAAATAAAGAGATGGGAAGGATAGAACCAGTGAGCTTGGTGAAGACAAAGATTTGGTAGACCAGTTCCAACTGTTGTGACAGTTGTACGTCTAGTTAGGGCGGCTAGGTATTTAAACCTGAGGACACACAGTCCCGGACACCCAGTCCTGAACACGCAGCTCAAGACACTCAGTCCTCGGTCCTCACCGTATTCCCCTTGAGCTAAGGTCATGCAAACCTCGCCCAATCACTCTGGTAAGTCTTCAAGGTAGACTTGCAAACCTTCACAGACTTCGTTCACCGGCGATCCACAATGACTCTTGGATGCTCAGAACGCGACGCCTAACCGGCTGGAGGATTCACAGTCCTCAAGTGTAATAAGTCTTCAGATCACACAGACAGGAAGACTTAAGTGATACCTAGCACTCTTTGGCTCTGGGTGTTTAGGGCTTTATCCTCGCAAGGAATTCTCTCTCAAAGGCTTCAAGGTGGGTTGCTCTCAAACGACAAAAGCCATGTCCTAACTCTGAGAAGCTAACCGTTTATGGTTGTAGGGGGTGGGCTATTTATAGCCACTAGGCAACCCGACCTGATTTGTCCGAAATGACCCTGGGTCACTAAGGAACTAACACGTGTTCCAACGATCAGATTTCAAACACACACGGCAACTTTACTTGGGCTACAAGAAAAGCTGACTTATCCAACTCTGGACAAGATTTGCTCTCATAGTCTTCACTCGAAGAGATAGGATTTTGGTTAGGCATCACTTTAGTCATTCCGGCTGGTTCTCTTGGACCCCACTTAACAGTACGGTGGTTCCTATGACTCAACAAAGAAGAAAAAGAACGACGAAAGAACTAAGTCTTCGCGCTCCATAGTCTTCACGCGATGTCTTCTCATGTCACAGTCTTCAATGTGAATGTCTTCACATACCACCTTTGACTTCAATATCTTCATACATTTTTAGGGGTCATCTCTGGTAGGAAAACCGAATCAATGAGGGACTTCTACCTGTGTTATCCTGCAATTCTCACAAACACATTAGTCCCTCAACTAGGTTTGTCATCAATACTCCAAAACCAACTAGGGGTGGCACTAGATGCACTTACAATCTCCCCCTTTTTGGTGATTGATGACAAACTAGTTGAAGTTTTCAACGGGGAATAAAATATGTGGAATTGTAAAGGATAGGGGATTGTCTTCATAAGTTGCAAGGGCTCCCCCTGAAGATGTGCATATAGGTAATTTGCTTTTGGAATGCAAATGGACATGGCAGGTTGTACTTGTGGAGATCCTCTTCAACTTATAATGACAATTCCTCATGCATGGAAAGTATGTGAAGATAATAACATGCATAATGAAAAATGGACGTCTGCAAAATGATCTAAGTGCGGAATTTATCGTCGCACATGCAGAATTTATCATCGCATCACAGAATAGCAAATAAGTAGCAGACGACCATCGAGTTTAAGTGTTACAACTCAAAGAACCAAATGTATCAAAACGAGAGTTGTAAACACTAGGCAAAATATAAAGCAACTGCCCATATGGACCCGCTTGAAGACTATCAAACTCATATGCTTCTCCCCCTTTTGTTAGTAAGGACCAAAAAGGTTTGGAGTTATAGAGCGTCTACTCAGTCCCATGAGGAGTAGGTGAAGCAGCAGGGTCATCGGTGTTGATAGGCGGTACAGACGAACTTGGGGCAGTGTCGATGCTTGCAGAAGTAGGGGGCAGTGAAGTAGCATCATCTTCATCATCGATCACTCTGGCATTCACAGTTGCCGCGGAGGAAGAGAACTCAGAGTCTTCAAGAGATGGAGTTCGTCGCAGCACAGTCCTTCTTGGAGGTGTGGAGTCAAACTTGAAGCGTTCAGAGAAGCCATCCTCTTGAAGATCATCCTCAGAGCACATAAGCGTCAACCCTTTCCATGTACGCCGACAGTTTTCATGGGCAACAAAGGCATTCTTGGTGGCAAGATTGAGAATCCTGTTTACGTCCACCAAGAGGCTTTGCATTTGGCGCTTCAGCCAGTCATGATGCTTATCCTGTTTCTGATGAAGGGCAACCAGAAGCTCTCGGCCATTGAGAACACGAGATCCCTTCTTGGGCCGTTGGGCAATGGTGCTTTCAATGGCTGTCGAAGTAAATAGCCATGGGTATCCTAGCCGGCTTCCCCTGGCCCTTCTAAAAAAATTACGAGCCCGTCCGGCTCTCAAGAACCCCAGACATGGGGACGCCTTCCCCTTGCTGGCTGTCAACCAGGCCGGCTTTCGGAAGGCGGTCCGACTTTAGCCCTCATGAAGAAAGCCATGGGAGGGCCGACTTCGGGAAGCCGGCCGTGAGGAGGCCGACTCCAAGAAGCCGGCTCCCATAAAGCGGTCGAGACCGTACCCTCAAAGTTTGCATCCACCTAAGCGGCGATGCGACGGGGCGTGGCTACACTGGAGCCTGCCACCCCTGAATCCCGGAGCACGCCTGGCACAGTGCGCCGTACGGAGTAGGCATGACCCGTCCGGTGCGGCACTATTGTCATGCTGACCCTGGTGTCACCCACGACGGGCCGCCAGCGCGGCCCACAGACGGTGGGCCCCTTCGGGCAGAGAGACACCCGAAGGCGGCCACGCCTCCCCCCAGTCGGCCCAAGACAGAGCCGGCTCCCCGCAGCCGGCTTGCCACCTCCCTCGAAGGAGACGCCCCATTAAGGAGACAAGACACGGTGAGGCTACAGCGGTCGCGCGACGGGCGGCGGCACTGTAGCCGCGCCTACCACGACGAAGCCCACGTCACCAAGATAGAGCAACAGTAACCAGCCGCCGACCAGGCCCTGGATAGTGGGGCCTGCCTGTCGACCAAGGGGCCGACAGCCGGCGGGACCCACCAGTCAGCGGGCCCCAACAGCCGGCGCAGAAGCCGGCGAGCGCAGTCACAGACTGCTGGGCCCCACGCCCAGTTGGATTACCATTGTACCCCTGGGGGGTAGGCCTATATAAACCCCCCGGGGCACCCATGCAAAGGGTTCGATCCCCAGCTAGTCTTAGACACCATACAAGGAGAAGGAGCAAGCTAGCCGTGCCCTTCTTCCTCCTCCCACCGAACAGCTCAAGGAGCGTTGTGTAGCTACTTGTCCATCTAGTGATCATGCGGAGACCCCGCAGAGCAGCGGTAGGGGTGTTATCTCCACGGAGAGCCCTGAAGCTGGGTAAGATTCGCTGGCGTGCATGTCTTCGCCTCATCCCATTTCCAGGCACCGGCGACGTCTTACTGGCTCCCACAATGATAAGCCACCCGTTGGCATATGTCGCACCTACCACCCGACATTTGGTGCCCACCGTGGGGCCAGGTGCACCGTCGCCCGGAGACCTGTTCTGGACGGGAACCCTCTTCCTCCCCCGCGAGCGTAGCCAGCCGGCACGCCCGATGGCGCTTGCCACGACGCGCTGCAAGGCGTCACCAACGCGTGCGCAGCGAGCAGCCTCGCTGATCTCCTCGACAAGACCCTCATCTCCGATGAGCTCGCCTCCGATGCGGGCACCGACCACCTCGCCAACCTCCTCGGCCAGCTCCATGTCTCCAGTGAGCTCGCTATGGATCTGGAGTCGGTTGGATCCACTGATCCGATGCCTGTCAACTCCAACACGGCCTTGTTTGACACCTTCCCCACCAACGTCGCGATCTACAACGACCGGCTTCCTCGAGCCGGTGGCTGCGACGCTGTCACCACCGAGGTGATGGTCATCGGCCACGACGGCGCTGCTAACGGAAGCGCCCACGACGCCCCGCACACGGCGGCCCACGACTTGTCCACCCCCCTCCCGGATGATGCCGACGACGAAGCACTGGAGGCGCGCCGCCTCGCCCTCCTCGCAGAGGGCCGGAGGCTGGCTTCCGTGAGATGCCTCACTGAGGCCTACCAGCGCGAAGCTGACCGCGCCGCCTTCGGCACGCCGGCCCCGGGCGGGCCAAGCTGGGCCGGCATTGTCAAACAAGGCGGCGCCGTCATTGCCGACACGCTGGGAGTCGACCGCCCAGTCTACGCCACTCCGCTTGAGAACCTGCGCGCCGCCCAGGCGGCCGTAGACGAGCTAGACGGACTGGGGGCCGAAGAACTTCCCCACATGGCCCGACGCATCCAGCAGCTGATCGATGCAACCGCGCAGCAGCACAAAGCCGACGTCCGCACGGAAAGCCCTCCCCCGCGCCGAGATCACGGCGCGACGTCCCGAATGTCGACTGCCGGCAGAGACCGCGCGCGACGCGAGAAAGAGCCGGCTGCCAGCCGAAGCCAAACCCGAATCTCCATCGAGCGAGACGCAGACAACCATCCATGAGCCATGGAATGGCGGGGCAACCCGCCTCCGCCTCGACCCCGTGGAGAGAGATATCCCACCCCGCCACCGGTGGAGCACCCGGCTCTCAGCGGCCGACTAGGTCGCCGCGAAGGAGTCGGCGAGAACGACGCCCGCCATCGGATCGACCGCCTGGCGCGATCCCTGGCGCTGGAAGAAGAAGACGATGTCGGTCCGCCTTGCTTCGGCCCCCGCATCCGTGACGAGCCCTTTCCCAAAGGGTCCTCGCTCCCAAGAGACACGCCCAAGTACAACGGCTCCGTGAAGCCGGAAGATTGGTTGATCGACTACTCCACGGCGGTTAGCATAGCCAACGGCAACCGGCGCGTTGCCGTGAAGTACGTGCCCCTCATGCTGCAAGGCACGGCGCGGACCTAGCTCAACAGCCTCAAGCCGCGCAGCATCAACAGCTGGCTAGATTTCACCGAAGCTTTCGTCCGCAACTTCACCAGCACCTACAAGCGGGCTCCCAAGCCCAGACAGCTCTCCTTGTGCGTACAAGGCCCCTCCGAGTCCACTCGCGACTACCTCACGCGCTGGGCCGAGCTCCGCAACTCTTGCGAAGGGGTGCACGAGGTGCAAGCCATGGAATACTTCACAGCCGGATGCCGAGAAGGCACCCTCCTCAAGCACAAGCTCCTCTGCGACGAGCCGACTACCCTCGACGAGCTTCTGGACATAGCCGACAAGTACGCCACCGCCGACTCCTCGATGAAGACCGAGCTTCGGGTAGACGCGTCCATAAAAGTACTCAACCCGGCGCCCAAGACGACGGCTGGGGATTCCGGCCGATGCCCACACTCGAACGACCACAAGCGCAAGGGCCCCACGCCGCCTCCCGCCAGTCGGCAGGTGGCCACAGTTGAAGACGTGCCGCCCGAAGGGTGGCCCGCGCCCAAGAAACCCAAGGGCGGCCGGCCGGCTTGACAGCTGGCCTTCTCCTATGAGCAAACTCTCGACGCCCCCTGCAAGTTCCACAGCGGCGCGAAGCCGTCCAACCACACAACCCGGAAGTGCCATTGGCTCACCCGAATCTCTAAAGGCGAGGGGCTCGCGCCGCCTTCGCCTGCCGGCCCGCCGCCTCTAGCTCCGCCGCCTCCGGCCGCTCGGCCCGCAGTCGGAGCCATGCGCGACAAATTCCCCGACGAGCAAGCAACCTACATCGTCTTTACAAGCCAGCCCGAAGACCGGGGTAGCAAACGCCGAGAGCACCAGGAAGTCAGCGTGGTCGCTGCCAACCCCGCCGGACACATGCATTGGTCAGAAAAGCCCATCAGCTGGAGCCGGGCCGACCATCCAGAGGTGATGCCTTCTCCCGGTTCTTATGCGTTGGTCCTGGAAGCCACCCTTGCAACGGACAGACGCGCCGCCCGCTTCTCCCGCGTGCTGATAGATGGCGGGAGCAGCATCAACATCCTGTACTGTGACACCCTGGAGAAGCTAAATGTCAAGACGAAGCAGCTCATGCCTACTCGGACAGTGTTTCATGGCATCGTACTCGGCCTGTCCTGCGCCCCCATTGGCAAGATCAAGATTGATGTACTTTTTGGGGACAAGGAGCATTTTCGCCGGGAAGCGATCTGGTTTGAAGTGGTGGACCTGGAGAGCCCTTACCATGCATTGCTTGGCCGACCTGCCTTGGCCAAATTCATGGCAGTTCCCAACTATGCATACCTCAAGATGAAGATACCAAGCACCAAAGGCGTCATCACCGTAGCCGGCGATTACAAGAAGTCCTCTGAGTGCGCAGCAGCCAGCAGCTGGCCGACTCCCTTGTGATCGCCGAAGAAAAGAAGATGTTGGACCGAGTCGTGGCCATAGCCGGCAAGCAGTCGGTCGTGTCCCCCGACCCCAAGGAGCATGATGCTCAAGGATCTTTCCAGCCGGCCAAGGAGACGAAGAAAATACCTCTTGACCCCGAGCACCCAAAGAGGTTTGCCGTCATCGAGGCAAACCTGAACAGCAAATAGGAAGGCGAGCTCGCCGATTTCCTCCGTGAGAATCGGGACATCTTCGCATGGTCCCCCAAGGACATGCCGGGTGTTCCAAGGAAATTCGCCGAGCACAAACTACACATCCGAGAAGACACAAAGCCAGTCAAACAACCCCTTCGCCGACTGTCAGAGGAGAAACGCAGGATTGTAGGGGAGGAGATAGCCCAGCTTCTGGCAGCCGACTTCATTATGGAAGTTTTCTTTCCAGAGTGGCTCGCCAACCCGGTCCTCGTGCTAAAAAAGAACAACAAGTAGCGCATGTGTATATACTACACAAGCCTCAACAAGGCCTGCCCCAAAGATCCCTTTGCCCTGCCAAGGATTGACCAAGTGATAGACTCCACAGCCGGATGCGAGCTGTTGAGCTTCTTGGATGCTTACTCAGGATATCACTAGATAAAGCTGGATCCGGAAGACCGCCTGAAGACCGCCTTCATCACGCCATTTGGAGCCTTCTGCTACCTGACTATGACATTCGTCTTGAGAAATGCCGGTGCCACTTTTCAGTGTTGCATGCAGAAGTGCCTCCTCAAGCAACTCGCAGAAACGCTCACGTCTACGTGGACGACATCGTGGTGAAGACGGAGAAGCGCGGCACCTTGCTGGGAGACCTCAAGGAAACGTTTGAGAACCTACGCCGGTTCCAAATCAAGCTCAACCCCGAGAAATGCGTGTTCGGAGTGCCAGCCGTCCAGCTCCTAGGCTTCCTGGTCTCCGAACGCGGCATCGAATGCAACCCGGTGAAGATCAAGGCCATCGAGAGAATGGCAATCCCCACCAAGCTTCGAGACATCCAAAAATTCACCGGATGCTTGGCCTCCTTGAACCGCTTCATCAGCCGGCTCGGAGAGAAAGCTCTCCCCCTCTACCGCCTCATGAAGACGAGCACTCACTTCGAGTGGAACGACCAGGCCGACCAAGATTTTCACGAGCTGAAGAAGATGCTGGCCACACCGCCCGTCCTAGCGGCGCCGACTGAGAAAGAGCCCATGCTCCTTTACATTGCCGCAACCAGCCGGGTGGTCAGCACCGTCATCATAGTCCAATGCCCAAAAGAAGGCCGAGCCTAGCCGGTCCAGAGGCCGGTGTATTATTTGAGCGACGTGCTGTCCGCTTCAAAGCAGAACTACCCGCACTACCAGAAGATGTGTTACGGCCTGTACTTCACCGCCAAGAAGCTGAAGCCCTACTTTCAAGAGCATCCCGTCACGCTCGTATGCACCGCCCCGCTGGCCGAGATCATAGGCAGCCGGGACGCATCCGGCCGGGTGGCGAAATGGGCCATCGAGCTGGCCCCTTACACAATCTTCTACCAGCCCTGCACCGCCATCAAGTCCCAAGCACTGGCCGACTTCCTCGTCGACTGGGCCGAGACCCAGTACCTGCCGCCGGCTCCAGACTCCACCCATTGGCGCATGCACTTCGACGGGTCCAAGATGCGCATCGGCTTGGGAGCCGGCGTCGTGCTTACCTCTCCCAAAGGCGACAAGCTCAGATACACGCTACAGATCCACTTTGCCGCCTCCAACAACATGGCCGAGTACGAGGCGCTCATACACGGGCTCCGGCTTGCCAAAGAACTCGGCATTCGCCGGATCCTATGTTATGGCGACTCGGACCTGGTGGTCCAGCAATCATCCGGCGACTGGGACGCTAAGGACGCAAATATGGCGAGCTACCGCTTCCTGGTCCAACAACTCAGCGGATACTTTGAAGGATGCGAGTTCCTCCATGTACCGCGAGCCGACAATGAGCCAGCCGATGCCCTGGCTCGAATAGGCTCTACTCGTCAAGCAATACCAACCGGCGTCGCTCTACAACGCCTCCTCAAGCCATCTATCAAGCCGTCTCCAGAGTCCGACTCCATCTTCGTGCCGCCTGACCCCGACGCGGCCGGGTCCGGCTCGAAGAACCAAGCGGGCGACCCCGGGACTTCAGTAGTCGGCCCGGGGACTTCGGCAACCGGCTCGGGGACTGCCACACCCGGCTCGAGGACTGCGGTAGCCGGCCCAGGGACTGCACCAGCACAACAGCCGGCGGCCGACTCCAGCATTTCACCACCCAGGCCGCCCACCCTGGTGGCAGTAGCCACATTGGCAGTAGGAGAAGTCGCGGCTCTGTCATGGGCTCAGTCCATCCTCAACTTCCTAGTAAACCAAGATCTGCCGGCTGACGAAACAGAGGCAAGACAAGTCCAACGTCGAGCCGGAGCATACACAATCGTCAACAGAGAACTAGTCAAACGCAGTGTCATTGGAGTCCTCCAACAGTGCGTCGAGCAAGAGAAGGGCATTGCAATCCTCAGAGACATTCACCAAGGAGAATGCGGCCACCATGCGGCTTCAAGATCACTCGTCGCCAAAGCTTTCCGCCATGGTTTCTTCTGGCTGACTACTTTGGATGACGCCAAAGAATTAGTTAAATATTGCAAGGGGTGCC
The DNA here is from genome assembly GCF_018294505.1 of Triticum aestivum. Lineage (NCBI taxonomy): Eukaryota > Viridiplantae > Streptophyta > Magnoliopsida > Poales > Poaceae > Triticum > Triticum aestivum. Next base: position 413,792,481 of record NC_057794.1, on the reverse strand, counting down.
AACTCTTCAGCTCCAAGCAACACATGCCGGCTTCGGCACTCAAGACCATTCCCCTCACTTGGCCCTTCGCCATTTGGGGACTGGACATGGTGGGCCCATTCAAGACGGCGCGCGGCGGCATGATGCATCTGCTCGTCGCAGTGGACAAATTCACCAAGTGGATTGAAGCAAAGCCGATCAAGAAGCTGAATGGGCCGACTGCTGTGACGTTCATCGCAGACATAACAACTCGGTACGGCATGCCACACAGCATCATCACCGACAATGGCACGAATTTTGCCAAAGCAGCCTTGGCACGTATCTACGCAGCCCAAGGTATCCGACTGGACTTAGCATCTGTCGCCCACCCGCAGTCAAACGGCTAGGTCGAGCGAGCCAACGGCCTCATCCTCTCCGGCATCAAGCCCCGACTGGTCGTACCACTGGAGCGTTCAGCAGGCTGTTGGCTCGATGAGCTGCCGGCTGTCCTCTGGAGCCTGCGCACTATGCCAAACAAGTCAACCGGCTTTACCCCTTTCTTCCTCGTGTATGGTGCCGAGGCGGTCATCCCAACTGACATCGAGTTCGACTCGCCTCGAGTAACCATGTACACGGAAGCGGAGGCTAAGGAAGCACGAGAAGACGGCGTCGACCTGCTGGAAGAAAGCCGGCTGTTAGCCCTCAGCCGGTCTGCCATCTACCAGCAGGGTTTGCGCCGCTACCACAGCCGGAAGGTCAGGCCAAGATCTTTCCAAGAGGGCGATCTTGTGCTCCGGCTGATCCAGCGAACAGCCGGCCAACACAAGCTCTCGGCCCCTTGGGAAGGCCCCTTCGTCTCCAGCAGAGCTCTAGGCAACGACTCCTACTACCTGATCGACACACAGAAGCCGAAGGCACGCAAGAGAGACGACTCCGGCAAGGAGTCGGAACGACCATGGAACGCCAACCTCCTTCGAAGATTTTATAGTTGAAATACAATATGTATCACGCTAACTTTTGTATTAAGTACGAGACAATAGGCCCCCCGAGGAGGGCTCGGGGACTGCCATCTCTTATCTATGAATGAAAAGTATCATGCTTATGACCTTGTCATTTCATTTACTTGTTCCGTTCGGCACCGGGTTCGACTAGTCGGCTCGGGGACTGGCCGACTGGAGTTATATTAGAAGTCCTACCCGCAGTCACACAAGTAGTGTGCCGACTCCCAAGCCTTCTCTTGCCAAAAGTCGCAGTTCGAAGAACCGGCTGTCTGGCTGGCAAGAGTTAAAGGCAGGAACGGGCGCCCACACGAAAAACGGCTAGGGACTAACGGACTAATATAACAAAAGCCGGTTTTTCTCCCACCGCCGACTGGCTACCAGAGTAGCCGGCCGGCCGGTTTCCATTCACTTCACTTCAATCCAAGAAAGCTCGAGTACTTGCCTCCCCAAAGAGGGAAGGCGGCAAAGGAAAAGGCCTAAGGATAAAAAGCATACGCGAATGGAAACCAAACATGCACATAACAATATTTACATAAAAGACCTCCGAGAGGACAGCATTCAACATAGTTTGGATACACCCCTAGTGGGTGGAACTGCGAAAACTTAATGAAGATTGTTCAAAAGACAACAAGCAGGAAAAATAAGGACGGCAGGTCAAGCTGGCGGAGCGACCGACGAGTCGGGCTGGTTGGCGGAGACGGTTGTGTCGGCTGAAGGAGCGGCCGGCTGGCGAACCTCGGCTTGGTCACCGCCTCCCGCAGAGGGCGCGCTTCCACGCTCCTCGTTGCTGGAGGCACGGTCGGCCTAAGGTCGGCCGGTTGTTCCACCAGCCGGCTTGACGTCTTCCCCGTCCTCCTCTTCGTCATCCTCGCCCTCGTCGCTGGAGGCGATCTCCTCTGCCGAGTCCTCGCCCACCGCCGGGTTCACCGTCATCTTCGATTTCGGGTGCAAAAACGCTGATGTCGATGCACTCGGCGATCGTCGAAGCCCGCTGGGCGATAGCTGGCCTCACCTCCTCCAGCTCCGCGTCGGCCTCCATCCGCCAAGTGCGCAGCTGGTCCAGGCTCAGCCCTGGGTACCAAGCCCGAACGAACTCCAACGCCCGCCCGACTCCGACGCGGGCCGCCGACACCTTCCAAGCCTCAAAGCGACCGATTGCGACCTCCAGCCAGTCGGCAGTCCGGCTTGGGGTGCGGGGGATCGTCTCGCCGGGCTAGAGGGCGGCCAACACTTGCGCCCCGGCACGTTGGAGCCGGTGAAGCATCCGATGAGCCGGCTGCAACCGTGCCTGGACAGCCAAGAGCTGCTCCTCAAGCGTCTGATTCGCATCCGGCGCGATGTTGGCCCCCGCCTGACGGCGCGCCTCGCGATGGGCCTCGATGCTTTGGGCGGCGAAGGCGGAGTAGCCGGGGAAGTAGTCTGCACAAAAAATAAGTAGCAACACAAGTTAAGCCAAAAATCCAGGCGGCAAGGGGCAGGAGAGGAGCGAGGAAGGCGGCTTACCGTCGATCAAGTCCTCGATACGGCCGAAGCCTTCATCCAGTGCTCGTCGGGTCTTAGCCTAGCTCGCTGCCTCGGTCTCAAACTCTGCCTTCAGGGTGGCCTCGCTATCCTGCACTTTCTGCAGGGCCGCCTTGTGGCTCTTCTCTTGGTCGGCCAGCTTCTTGGCCAGGCGATCACGCTCCTGGACCAAGGCAGCGTACTCGGCATCCTTGGTATGAAGGGCAGCCTGCGCTTCGCCGAGCTCCTTCCTCAAGTCGGCGTTGGCCCCTGAAGACAAAGAAAAAGAAAAACCAATAAGGAAAAAGTCGTCAGGAAAGATCCGACCCGACTGCTCAGCAGTCGGCCCGAATATTGGGGACTACACCCAGTGGATGCGCTGACACGCCCCCAAAGGAGACAGACAAGATCAAGTACTTACTTCGGCTGTCGGCCAGGTCGTCGGTCCTCCGACCCAACTCCCGAGCCTGGGAGTTGAAGGCGGCAGCACGGGAGTTATGATATTCCTGGGAGTTCAGACAAGAAGCAAAAATAAGGTAGCCGTCAAGAAAGATCCGACCCGACTACGCAGCAGTCGGCCTGAATCTCGGGGACTACACCCAGTGGGTGCGCTGACGCGCCCCCACGGAAGAAATCAAGAGATCAAAGCGGCCAAGAATGGAAGACTCACCCGGATGGCTGCCCGCGTCGACAGGAACTCCTGAGTGTACTGCTGCAGCAGGGCGGCCTGAGCTTGAAGCCGGCTCCGGACCTCTTGAGCCGCCACATTCAGCTCGCCAGTCCCCCCGCTGGGAGTCCACTCGGACGTGGCGGTGCTGGCCGTCTCCAGAGCCTCCGCCGACTGACCGGCGCCCACGACTCGGCGCGACTCCAGCGGAGCGACACCTCCCCCTGCGCGCCGGCGCGTCACCGGCTGCACCTCGAGGCCGGCTCTGTCCTCCGGCTCACCCCTGGCCGGCTCCTCTGGCGCCGCTAACGATTGGCCGCCTTGGCCCGCTCCGGTTGGCACTGCTGGCGGCGCTCTCCTCGCGAAGGCCACGGGGTCCTCCCCCTCTCCATCAGCAGTGGGTCTTGGATGATTTCCTCCGCCAAGGGCAATGGGGTGTCAGGGGCCACGGCTCGGAGGGGAATGGCGAGCAGCGGAGGCTGGTTGCGCGAGCCCTCCGCCTCCGTCTCCGCGGTCGCCGCCTCCACCTGGGACTTGGCTGCCGCGTCGGCCTGCTCCTTCGTCGCTTGGGTGGCTGCTCTTTCCGCCGCCTCGCGCTCCTCCCGCGCCTCACGGGCGTTCCGCTCCGTGGCCTCCCTGAGGTCGGTGCGGGGGTCCACGCGGTGGGAGCTCGAAGACCCTCCAGCCGGCCCCACTATGGAGCCGCCCGGACCCCGCTCAAGGGAAAGCGGCGCCCTGTCCAGCAAGCGGGATAGGGTCAAGAAGAATTTTCGAACAAGAATGAATGATGAAAAGCATGCGACAGGGAAATTGATGACTTACGCTGAGACTGCCTGAGGCTGCTTCACCGCCTTGTGGAAGCGGGCCGCTTTCGCAGCCGCCTCGTCTCGCTTGGTCACCGCGGTGGAGGCTTTGGACTTCTTTGGCCAACTACCGAAGAGGCCTGAAGCGGCCCGGCGCTTCTGTGCGCCGCCGCCGGCAGCCGGCGCGATGGACGAGCCCGCGCCCTGATGGTCGGCCGCCGGCTGGCGACGCGGGGCGACTTCGGCTTCAGCATCATCCGGCCAGTCCTCGAAGCTGACGGTAAGCCTTGAGCCCCCGGGCTCAGCGTCGTCCCCCACGACGGCGTCTTCCATGGCGGCCGCCCCCAAATCCGGGTCGTCGACGTCGTCCACCGTGCGGTCGGGGGCATACTGGCGTTCTATCCCCGCTGCTCCGATCGTCGGCGGGAGAAGGGGGTTCTGCTAAGAAGAACCGATTGATCAGAAGCTGGCCATCATAAAGCCAGCTACCAATAGAAAAAAGAAAGAGAGGAAGGCTTACCACGGGCGGAGGGTTGGCGCGAGAATACGGTGCCTTGCCGTATCACCAATCTTCGGCGAGCTTGCAATTGGAGATGTAATTTACCATATACGATACTTCCGCATGAGGCATCTCCCTGGTGCTCAGCCGGCTTGGGTCGAAGCGGCCGCTCATCAGGCATATCATGTGGGGACGGCTTTGGAGAGGAGATATCCGGCGCTCCATGAAGGCGGCCACCAAGTCGGCCCCGCTCAGGTTTTCCGACTGGATCATCACCCGAAGCCGGGAGACGGCGGCGTTCCCGGCCTGAGACAGTGACCGGGACCGGAAACTCCATGAGGGCTGCCTCCCAGCCAGCGGGCCGGCTACGTAAGCCGGTAGGTTAACGTGGTCTCCTTGCTCGGCAACGTTCTTCACGTAGAAGTATGACTTCTGCCAGATCTTCACCGACTGGATCAGGGGGATGGGCGGGAATGGGTTGTTCTCGCCCGCCCTCCTCATGGTGATGAAGGCCCCGCAGGGGGCGGGCACGCCTACGACGACGGTGCCGAGTTTGCTCTGGAAGAACTCCCCTCAGAGCTCCAGCGTGGGGAGCAGCCCCAAGAAACCTTCGCAGAGGATGACGAAGGCCGACAGTAGCATCACCGCATTGGGCGTGAGGTGATGCGGCTGAAGGTTGTAGAACTCGAGGAAGGAGCGCAGAAATCCACTCGCCGGAAGGCCGAAGCCGCACAGGAAGTGCGAGCGGAAGACGACCCGCTCGCCCTCCTCCAGTGCCGGCGAGATCTCCGTCTCCGGCGCCAGGCGGACCCGCACGAGGTTGGCGTCGGGCAGGCGCCGAGTCTGCTGGAGGAACTCAACGTGGTCCTCATGGACGTTGGAGCCGTCCCACGAGCTCGACAGCGCCATGGAAGCAAGACGATGTGGAGGCGCGGCGGCGCTGAGACGGGGGGCTGCAGCGGCAACGAGAGGAAGAAACGAGGACGAGAAGGGGCGGAGCGAGAGAGAGCGTGCAAACCTCTGTCGCTCCCCCTCCTCCCCCTACTTATAAGCTTGCGTGGCGGAGCCGAGGAGGCGCGGCATGGGGTAACATGGGGATCGATCGTGCCCACTCCCCCACGTCCCGCGCTTATTGCGCCTTAACGGCGAAATAAAACCGCCGCGGGAAGGCGAACGGTCCATGTGGGCCACGGAAGATCCGCGCTCGGACCGAGGCCTGCAAGTGGCGGGCCCGGGCTTGCGGTGACGTCCCGTCGCGTGCGTGCGTTGGCAGGATTCCCTTGCCACATGGCCCGCGTTCCTGCCTACGAGAACCAGAGCTCTCTGAAGTCGGCGCACACAAGCAAAGCCGGCCCCGCAGGATAGGAAGCTGACCAAGCTTCTCGTCCCCTTATCAGCCTCGAAGCTCGCTCAGCTACGGGGACTACTGTCGGAGTAAATAGCCATGGGTAGCCTAGCCGGCTTCCCCTGGCCCTTTTGAAAAAATTACGAGCCCGTCCGGCTCTCAAGAACCCAAGACATGGGGCCGCCTTCCCCTTGCTGGCTGTCAACCAGGCCGGCTTTCGGAAGGCGGTCTGACTTTAGCCCTCATGAAGAAAGCCATGGGAGGGCCGACTTCGAGAAGCCGGCCGTGAGGAGGCCGACTCCAAGAAGCCAGCTCCCATAAAGCGGTTGAGACCGTACCCTCAAAGTTTACATCCACCTAAGCGGCGATGCGACGGGGCGTGGCTACAGTGGAGCCTGCCACCCCCGAATCCCGGAGCACGCCTAGCACAGTGCACCGTACGGAGTAGGCATGACCCGTCCGGCGCGGCACTGTTGCCATGCTGACCCTGGTGTCACCCACGACGGGCCGCCAGCGCGGCCCACAGACGGTGGGCCTCTTCGGGCAGAGAGACACCCGAAGGCGGCCACGCCTCCCCCCAGTCGGCCCCGCCTCCCCCCAGTCGGTCCAAGACAGAGCCGGCTCCCCGCAGCCGGCTTGCCACCTCCCTCGAAGGAGATGCCCCATTAAGGAGACAAGACACGGTGAGGCTACAGTGGTCGCCCGACGGGCGGCGGCACTGTAGCCGCGCCTACCACGACGAAGCCCATGTCACCAAGATAGAGAAACAGTAACCAGCCGCCGACCAGGCCCTGGACAGTGGGGCCTACCTGTCGACCAAGGGGCCGGCAGCCGGCGGGACCCACCAGTCGGTGGGCCCCAACAGCCTGCGCAGAAGCCGGCGAGCGCAGTCACAGACGGCTGGGCCCCGCGCCCAGTCGGATTACCATTGTACCCCCGGGGGTAGGCCTATATAAACCCCCCGGGGCACCCATGCAAAGGGTTCGATCCCCAGCTAGTCTTAGACACCATACAAGGAGAAGGAGCAAGCTAGTCGTGCCCTTCTTCCTCCTCCCACCAAACAACTCAAGGAGCGTTGTGTAGCTACTTGTCCATCTAGTGATCATGCGGAGACCCCGCAGAGCAGCAGTAGGGGTGTTATCTCCACGGAGAGCCCCGAAGCTGGGTAACATTCGCCGGCGTGCATGTCTTCGCCTCATCCCGTTTCTAGGCACCGACGACGTCTTACTGGCTCCCACAATGATAAGCCCCCCGTTGGCATATGTCGCACCTACCACCCGACAGTGGCTTCAGTGAGGGCACGATGAGGTGCACGTGTAGTACCAGCCAGAGGATAAACATGAGTGACTGCTTGAACTCCTTCAATGTTTTGAGAGAAGCTTTGATTCTCAGCATTTTGAAGACTAAGGGGCTCCTTGGTAGGCTCTGGATAGATGGCTTCAACTGACATATCGACGTCAGGCAGATAAATCCGATGATTGCGAGTAGAGGGCTGATAGGTGACAGCTGAGTGTAGTTTGATCAGCCGCATAATCCATGGAGCGTAAAACTTCAAGCCAAAAATGTCAGATCCTAATGCAGCAAGCTGGCGAATGAAGAAATCTTGTGCATTGAAGCTTTTGCCATGAAGAATATGAAAGACCAAAGTCTTCATTGCGCCTTCTAGCTTGGCATGTGGAGAATGTCCTTTGATGGGCCAGAGAGTTCGCCTTATGATGTGATAGATAGTACGTGGCAGATACTCAAGGTCTTCAACAAAGAACTCCTTAGGATATTCAGCATCTAGAGGCAAAGGCTTCATCATGCTGAGCATCTGACTCATATTGGGCTCAGGCTTGTGGAAGATGGTTTCCATAGCAGCACTGTGAAGCTGACAACTAGGTTCATACAGATCTCCTGGAGTGGGCAGGCCAGTAAGCTCAATGATATCAAAGGCTTTGGCTTCATGATGAGCATTTCCTGTCATCCACTCAAGGACCCAAGTCTTCAGATCCCTATTGTAGCCACGGATATGAAGAGTGGCATAGAATTGGAGCAACAGTTCTTCATTCCAGTGCTCCTTATCAGTGACGAACTGTAGCAAGCCAGACTCTCTGAAGCAATCCAGAGCTTCTTTCAAGCAGGGCAGACCAGTTATGGCTTCAGTGTCAAGACGCATATGTGGAAATATGCGACCTTGATTGTACAGAATGCATGAGTAATAACTTCGCTGGTGATAGCTCCAGAACTGATCAGAAGATATTCTTGCCTTTGAGTAGGGGTTCTTGGCGCTATTGAAGAAGGTGTTGTGTGCCTTGAAGCCATTGATATTGAACGATCTGGGTGCAGATGCAGTGCCTGGAAACCTGGGCAACCTTGGTATTGGCTTTTGAACCTGAGGCCTGTGCTCAATGTGATTGTCAAACTGAGGACCAGCAGCAGGCGGAGGAGTCAGAAAAGGCCATTTGACAGTGAAAAGTTGGCCATAGTTGAATGCTTGCTCGATAGTGTGTGGCCGAGGTGGCGGAACAGGAGCAGTGGCATTAACAGAGGCATTAGGCTGCACAATGGAGGCTTCAGGAGCTGTTGCATCATTGGCTTCATTGACTTCTGGCACATTGGTTGGTGCAGGCTCCACATTTGCTTCAGCCATGACTACGTCATTGGCTTCATTTGTGTTGGTGGTGGCAGCCTCAAGATTCTCAACCTCCACTCAATGAGCTGGAGGGTCGGGCACAGACACGTTCTCCTCGAGAACAGCTTCTTCAGTAATGGGGGGAGTAGGGACACGTTCTTCTTCTTGTTTGTTGTCGGCTGATGCAGCCGGAATGTCTTCAGCAACTTTAGCCTCAGACTCAGAGACATTCACAGTAGGAGTGGCATCTGGAAACACTTGACGTGCAACAAATTGGTGGGGCACTTCTCCTTCTGGAACGCTCGAAAGAGGGACTTGAGGCCCTGGTCCTTTGCGAAGCCTGCGTAGCACTGGCGACGCCTGTGGAGATGGAGTTGGCTGGGCCTCAAAGTCATCTTCTTCTTGCACTGATGGGGTTGCTTGCGGTTGGGGAGAGCTTGGAGTGTCTTGTCTCTGTGGGTGATCAGCCCACGATGCATCCTGAGCAGTTGGCGTCAGAGGACGACCAATGCTGATGAGTTTGCTGTGCGTAAGCACAGGCGATGATACCAGTTGGTGCTTGATCTGAGGAAGGACTTCATCATCTTCAACATTGTCATGGTGACCAATGTCTTCAGCAGCGGTGGGGTCAACTGCTGGAATGTCTTCAGCATCAGGAGCCTCTGTGGAAGCAGGCTCATGAACAATCAGTTGGCGCTCGTGGTGTTCAGATGCAGGGCGAACCATTGAGATAGGTTCAACAACTAAGGGCTCTGTGGGAGCAGCCCGATCCTTCTTTGTTTTGCGCTTCTTCTTAGAGGGAGCGACATTAGAAGCTTCAGGATTTTTCCTTTTTCTGGCTTCAGCCTCGGCAATCCTTGTCTTCTTTAGTTCTGAAGCAGTTGACCAGACCTTTGGCTTCGAGCCAGTCATGCTGCTTGGGAAGACTATGCGAGGTTCTTCCTGCCTCGAAGGTGCAGATTGGTCAGTTGAGGGCTTCTTCTTCTTTGCAGCCATTCTTGGGTCGATGCCAGGACGACCAAGAGCCTTGCGCTTCTCAGCCTCATTGTAGGCTTGCACACACTTGTCAGCCAGGCTCTTCTTGCGCTCACGAGAACCTTGAGCTTCTTCATGCTTCTTGAGAAAGGCTTCTTTGAGCTCGTGCAGCATGATCTTGAAGTTTCTGACATCTTGCACGCTGAGCTTGGCCATGTGCTTCTTGAACTGAGCTTTCTCATAGTCGATCTTTTGCTTCAGTTCAACGATGCGCTGATCTAGAGCTAGCTCAGAAGCAATGGCGCCATGGAAGGCAACACTGGGGCCAATTGGAAGTTGCAGATCTTCAAAGCTGAGGTTGGGCGTGTCAAACCACTCATCAATGAAGTTATGGAGTATTGCCACATCAAAGAGAGGCATATCATTGAAGATTTCTGCTTCTTCCTTGCTCTTGATCAGTTGCTCAAGAGCGTCATCTGCAAGATCTTCATCACTGGAGAGATCAATGGCGTCACTGTGTAGAATAGCAGTAGCAGTCAGTGCCTGATCAGTACTCTTTCTCATCTCAGTCTTCTTGGAGATACGCGATAGATCTTCCGACTGCACACTGTCTTCAGGAGGTGTAGTAGCCAGTGGCTTCGCATGTAAGACCTTTGGTGCAGGAGCAGGCTTTGAAGCTTTAGGCTTCTTCAGTTTCTTGGGCTTCGGCGGTGCAGGCGCTTCATCAGATTCAGCATCATCTGTAGGCTCATCCACGGTTGTCCCTTGAACCATGATATGAGTGATGAGACCTTCCATGTTGTAGAAGGGCCCAACAAGATTGGGTTCAGCTTCGCGGGTGCCATCGGCACGGGGAGCAGAAGGACCAGGGTTGAAGTCTAGTCCCAATGACTTCTTGTTCTGCTTAGCCGAATTCTTGGCAAACTGGAAGTTGCGCTTGAACAGATTGTCATCATGACACCATAGCAATGACGATGGGTCAGCATCTGCAAGCTGTGGTCCACGGACCATGCAGGGATAGAAGCCTTGTTCAATGGCTTCATCTCTGGACCTAGGTTGAAGATTTCTGTATAGGATGTCTCCCCATGGTAGCTTGATGGCATTCTTCTCTGCATATTCCTGGGTCACAAACCTGTACTTTAACCATAGCTCAGCCCAGTACCTTCGAATCCATTGGATTCGTGTCTTGCGCTGATTGTAATCCTCTTCTGGGTCTGTCTTGTACAGGTCTGAGAGGTCATCAGGCAGATCTCTTGATGTTCCCCCTCGACGCTGTCGGCCAACCTTCCTTGCTGATTTCTCTATAGCCATGATCTTCAAAATGAATGGCTTCAACACGTTCAAAGGTTTCAAAGGCTTCCGTTTGCTGGTCAAGCAGGAACTAGCTTCGGGAGAATTTATATGATGTTGTAAGAATTCTGCAAATGAATGCAGGCTATGAGAACCAAGGGATTCTCCCACGGACATGTACCTGTGACAGCATTAAGGTGCGAAGGAAGGGGAAGAGGTCATATGCATTCTCAGAAGATTTTGCAGATAAATCAATTTAGAAGACATTGACCTCATAGTGCGAAGACATTCACTCATAGATAGAGAGTTGCTTCCAGATTTGTACGAATCCACAAATAAGTACAAGTGAGGAATCTAACTACTTTGTGAAGCACAAGTGAACATACTAGGCATATTATGTGATGCAGTGTGAAATAGATCCAACTAGTGTGAACAGAAACTGCTTGTGGTAGAAAGGATGGATCTATAGAATCAAAGGGGCCGTAAAAAGGAAGTTTTATTTACCACACGAAGAACTGCTAGACGGAGTGGGAGAGGAGGCCGAGCAGATCGATCGTCCATGCCCTAACTTGGCGATGGAGGACTCCTACGACAAAGGTGGAGAAGACGATGTCCGCGGCCAGCGTGAAGACGGCATCGGTGAGGTCACGGCAACTAAGCGCTTCGTCGCCGGTGTCGTCAAGGGAGAGCGGTGGTGCTAGGGTTTGTGCGAGAGTGGAAGAAAGGATAATGACTGTGGTGAGGCATGTATTTATAGAGACAGGGACGGCACAGTGTTATTACACAGGTGCCCCTGGCGATTCACATCTGAAGGACACACGGCCATCATGCAACATATCGGAGGTTGTTCCACATTCCCACACACGCCTGGATTGTCGGGTGGTCGTTCCCGCTTCTCTGGGTTTCAGGTGAAGGAATTAGCATTGAAAACAGAATTAATGTTTGTCTCTGGATCTTCTGCTGACAAGGACGCAGAGAAGATATTCGACAGTTTCAATAGAATGCATATGATTTGGAGAGATAGAGTTTGAGATAGAAAGCATAGAGAGGTTAGGGTCCGATCACATTCACTTAGTTCAAAAGATTCAACAAGAAGACATAGCTATAAGTGAATGCTGTAGAGGACATAACACTAGTACATATATATATATATATATATATAGATGAGAAGGACAGTCAAATCAACATAGTGAAGATAATCATGAAGACAAGTTGAGATTGAAGCCAAACCAAATGTGAAGACATACCAAACGTAACGCCATGAGTGAAGCACTTCAAACAGAAAAATTTGGTGGTGGCATTACCCACCGTATAGTATGTATTAGACTCAGACACGGCGCACAATTATCGTGGCGCTCCGAAGTCAAATTCCACATTAATGTATTCACACTTAGAATGTAAGTCTTCATTGATTGAAGATATACTTTACTTTGTGTGTTGCCCATCTAAGTCAACAATATGCATAAGTGTTAGGATGTGTGCCTGATCACAGGACATTTGAGGATTCCAAGATATTTAGCTCACACCGTAACTTGCAAAACCTCTTCTCATCCAAGGGCTTGGTGAAGATATCTGCCAATTGCTCTTCAGTGTTGACGTGTATGATATCAATATCTTCCTTCACAACATGATCTCTAAGAAAGTGATGACGAATTTCAATGTGCTTTGTCGTTGAGTGCTGAACTGGGTTGTTGGCAATCTTGATGGCTCTTTCGTTGTCACAGTAGAGTGGCACTTGCTTCAGATGAATGCCATAATCTTTGAGTGTTTGCTTCATCCATAGAAGCTGAGCGCAGCAAGATCCAACAACAATGTATTCAGATTCAGCAGTGGAGAGAGATACACAGTTCTGCTTCTTTGAAGACCAACATACAAGTGATTGTCCCAGAAAATGACATGTGCCTGCTGTAGACTTGCGATCCACCTTGTCACCAGCATAATCAGCATCCGAGAATCCAACCAGATCAAACTCTGAGCCCTTTGGATAACATAATCCTAATGTTGGGGTGTAAGCCAAATATCGAAGAATTCGCTTCACAGCTAAGTGATGCAATTCCTTTGGTGCCGCTTGGAATCGAGCACACATGCAAACACTAAGCATAATATCTGGCCTAGATGCACATAGATAAAGTAAGGAACCAATCATGGAGCGGTATACCTTTTGATCGAACTCTTTACCATTGTCGTCGGGACCCAGATGATGTTTGGCTGGCATTGGAGTTGTGAAGCCTTTGCAGTCTTGCATCCCAAATTTCTTCAGGCAATCTTTGAGGTACTTATCTTGAGATATGAAGATGTCGTTGCATTGCTGACGTATTTGAAGACCAAGGAAGAACTTCAGCTCACGCATCATGGACATCTTATATTGCTCTTGCATCATATATCCAAACTCGTCCGTGTATTTATGATTGGTGCAGCCGAAGATAATGTCATCCACATATATTTGGCACACAAACAGTTCACCATCATATGTCTTCGTGAAGAGAGTGGGGTCGAGGGAACCAGGTTTGAAGCCTTTGCTCTTCAGGAAGTATTTGAGTGTGTCATACCAAGCCCGAGGGGCTTGTTTGAGGCCATACAGCGCCTTGTTGAGCTTGTACACCATTGTTTGAGGCAGTTGTGCAACATACACTTCTTCGGCAATCTTGCCATTGAGAAAAGCGCTCTTCACATCCATTTGATACAGAAGAATGTTATGATGATTTGCATAGGCCAGCAGTATGCGTATGGCTTGAAGTCTAGCCACAGGAGCAAATGTTTCATCGAAGTCAATCCCTTCAACTTGAGTGTACCCTTGAGCAACGAGACAAGCTTTATTTCTGATAACTTGACCATGCTCATCTTGCTTGTTGCGATATATCCATTTGGTGCCTATTATATTGTGCTTGCGAGGATCAGGATGCTTAACCAGTTCCCATACATTATTCAGCTCAAACTATTGAAGCTCTTCTTGCACCGCTTGAATCCATTCAGGTTCCATGAAGGCTTCTTCAACTTTCTTGGGTTCAGATATTGAGACGAATGCGAGGTGCCCACAGAAATTTGCTAGCTGTGTTGCCCTTGAACGAGTGAGTGGACCTGGTGCATTGATGCTATCAATTATTTTCTCAATTTGTACTTCATTTGCAACATGAGGATGTACAGGACGAAGATTTTGCTCTTATTGATCATTGTCATCGTTAGAAGGATTGTCTTCAGGCTGAGCATTGTCTTCAGTTTGATCATTGTCTTTAGGTCGATCAGGTGCGGAGATGATAAGTTCCTCTTCAGGCTGAGCTTCAGAAGGTATGATTTCTCCAGTTCCCATAAGTTTGATTGATTCACTAGATGGAACTTCATCTAGCACATTTGGCAGGTGCTCTCTTTGTGAGCCGTTAGTTTCATCGAACCGCACATCCACTGTTTCAACCACTTTATAATGAAAGAGGTTGAAGACTCTGTAGGAGTGTGAATCCTTTCCATATCCAAGCATAAAACCTTCATGTGCTTTGGGTGCAAATTTTGAAGTGTGATGTGGATCCTTGATCCAGCACTTGACACCAAATACTCTGAAGTAACTGACATTTGGCTTCTTGCCAGTAAGGAGCTCATAGGATGTCTTGTTGAGAAGCTTGTGAAGATAAACACGGTTGATGATATGGCATGCAGTATCAATGGCTTCAGGCCAGAACTTTCTTGGAGTCTTGTATTCATCAAGCATCGTCCGGGCCATCTCAATAAGTGTTCTGTTCTTGCGTTCCACGACGCCATTCTGCTGTGGTGTGTACGGAGATGAGAATTCATGTGTAATGCCCAAAGTATCAAGATAAGTGTCTAGACCAGCGTTCTTGAATTCAGTGCCATTGTCACTTCTGATGTGCTTGATCTTGATGCCATAGTTGTTCATGGCTCGATTGGCGAAGCGTCTGAAGATATCCTGCACTTCAGTCTTGTAGAGGATTATATGCACCCAAGTGTATCTTGAATAATCATCAACAATGACAAAGCCATAGAGACAAGCAGTAGTAGTAAGAGTTGAGTAATGAGTGGGACCGAAAAGATACATGTGGAGCAGTTCGAAGGGTTGAGTCGTTGTCATGATTGTCTTCGAGGGATGCTTGGCCCTCGTCATCTTTCCTGCTTCACAGGCACCGCATAAGTGATCCTTCTTGAACTTGACACCCTCGATGCCTATGACATGCTTCTTCCTTGCAAGGGTGTGGAGGTTCCTCATGCCAGCATTCAGAAGCTTTTGCTAGAAGACATACGGCAAGTTGTGGTCCTGCTGAGAAATCTACCACGTACAAATCATCTTTTTGATACCCTTCAAACACTAGAGACTTGTCAGATTCCATTAGAACAAGGCAACGATATTTTCCAAACATCACAATCATGTTTAAATCGCAGAGCATTGAGACAGACATTAAGTTGAAACCAAGGGATTCAACAAGCATGACTTTATCCATGTGTTGATCCTTTGAGATTGCAACTCTACCTAGACCAAATACCTTGCTTTTACCAGTGTCAGCAAATGTGATGTGACTTTTGTCAGATAGACGTAAGGTTGAGTCCTAGGAGAAGGCTTCGCTTGCCAGTCATGTGATTAGTACACCCACTATCAATAATCCATTCTGAAGCAGCTGGTGTCGTACCCTACAGTGCAGTTAGGGGGATAGGCTTCACGAAGAGAATTGTGAAGCAAAAACATTTGACGAACCAGTGTATTATGAAAGCTTAGATCGAGGTTAGGAATAATAGGGCAAGTGGCAAGCGACTCAGGAACAAAATACATAATAAGACCATTTGGGCATTTGATCTTGCGCCCTACAAGATGTTTAAGGTCCCCAGCAATAGCTTCAGATGAATTTGATTTTCGGCTGGAGACCCTTCCCTACAAAAGAGAGTTAAGCTTTCTTAGCCACCCACATCTTCAAGGGTGGCTTCGAAGCAATGAGTCTAAGTGCAGCATCTGAGAACTTTGGCTTTGGAGCCCTAGCAAAAAGTCTTGCAGGTGGACAATAGTACTCATAAAAATAAGCGGAGTCGTTCTTGGTCTTATGAACATGGCGGTTTGATGAACCGCACTCATATTCATAGGCCTGAGTATGGTTTCCCTGCAAAACATTTACATTAGTGCGACTCAGGTGAGTCCTTGGTATGTATGAAGCCTTTGGACCATATGAAGCCTGTGGTCTGGGGTTTCTCTTCTTCACTTGTGGTGTCATGATGACATTCACAGGAAGAATCTCCAACAACCTTTTTGGCACCCAGACTTTCTTCATAGGTGGCCCATTCCTGCAGTTAGTACCAATATACCTGGCAAACACTTCACCATTCTAATTCTTAAACAGTTTATAGTTTGCATCAAAGGATTCATCAATAACAATGGGATTAGCACAAGTGAAGCCAGACTGGGTGGATGGATCCAGTGAAGGTTCCTTTGCAAGAACCCATGTGGTTTTGCGGTACTACTCAGGTTTCCAGTAAGAGCCATCAACATTCATTTTCCTTTGGAATCCAACACCCTCTTTCCTAGGGTTTCGGTTCAGGATCTGCCTTTTGAGGACATCACATAGTGTCTGATGCCCTTTGAGACTTTTGTACATCCCTATTTCAAGCAATGTCTTCAACCTAGCATTTTTATCAGCAATAGTAGTGGCATCCTTAGCAGAGGGGTTAGTTACCACATCAACAGTTGAAGATATTGCAACAGTATCAGCAGTAGAACATTCAGTAACAGAAGTAGCGTTATCACGCTCAAGGCATTTAACACATGGTGGTTCAAATCCTTCCTGAGCGGGACTGATCTGTTCAGCGCGAAGTGACTCGTTTTCCTTTTGAAGATCTTCATGAGCCGCTCTCAATTTCTCGAGTTCTTGCTTCCTTTGAAGATAATCATAGGAAAGCTTTTCATGAGTTGTTGAGAGCGTTTCATGACGACTTTCAAGTTCCTCATACTTAACATGAAGATTTTTTATGTTTTCAATTAAGGACTGAGATCGAGTCATTTCAGCATCCAACAGGTCATCGCTTTTGTCTAACAGTTTTTGAATATGTTCCATAGCTTTCCGTTGTTTAGTGGCAAGGGAAGCAAGTTTTGCATAGCTGGGTCCAAATTCAACACCAGATTCATCATCACTAGATTCATATAGATAGCATTCAGTTACCTTAGCATCTTTTGCCATAAGGCATGATGCAGAAGATGATGATTTTGGTTCAAATGTCATTGCTTTGAGAGATTCCTTAATGTCGTCAAACCAAGGATCATGACGAGTTCGATGACCTTTATAGTCCTCAGAGAGACGGTCCCAGATAAGCTTCGCATGATCGATATGCATGATATTCCTGAACTGATTTTGAGACAAACAGGAGCAGATGACGTCCTTCGCCGTGAGGTTGAGAAGAGTGTACTTGCCAATGTCATCAGCTTCCGCCATCTTGCACAAATCGGTCAGACCAATCTCAGTGACGGTCCACAGCTCGCTGTTCATCCCATGATGGCACTTCTTCATCATGGCCTTCCACTTGGGATACTCGTGACGTCAAAGATGGGGCATGACACAGTCTTCATTCCTGTGGTCGACATAACTAAAACTCTAGGCGGTTAAACCAAAATCACACAGAAAAAGGGAGTAAAACTTCGCTTCTGATTACCAATTGAAAGGTGTGTTATTCGACTAGAGGGGGGGTGAATAGGCGATTTTTATGAAAGTCTTCAAAACATGGGAGTTTCGAAGACAAATGATAGAAATGAACCTATTACCATGCAGCGGAAGGTAGACTACACTAGGCAAACCATAGTCAAGTATTCAATGAACTGAAAGCACAAAGACTAATAGCAGCTAGGCAGTAAGATCAGGTATGGAAGATAATTGTGAAAGCCAATCAGAACAAGCAGTCACTCAGTGAAGACAAAAGGACAACGCAAATAGGCAATGACTTCACAAGGACCAACAGTAAGTAAAGGAAGGGAAGGATGAACCAGTGAGCTTGGTGAAGACAAAGATTTGGTAGACCAGTTCCAACTGCTGTGACAGTTGTACGTCTGGTTAGGGCGGCTAGGTATTTAAACCTGAGGACACACAGTCCCGGACACCCAGTCCTGAACACGCAGCTCGGGACACTCAGTCCTCACCGTATTCCCCTTGAGCTAAGGTCACACAGACCTCGCCCAATCACTCTAGTAAGTCTTCAAAGTAGACTTCCAAACCTTCACAGACTTTGTTCACCAGCGATCTACAATGACTCTTGGATGCTCAGAACGCGACGCCTAACCGGCTGGAGGATTCACATTCCTCAAGTGTAATAAGTCTTCAGATCACACAGACAGGAATACTTAAGTGATGCCTAACACTCTTTGGCTCTGGGTGTTTAGGGCTTTATCCTCGCAAGGAATTCTCTCTTAAAGGCTTCGAGGTGGGTTGCTCTCAAACGACAAAAGCCGTGTCCTAACTCTGAGCAGCCAACCGTTTATGGTTGTAGGGGGTGGGCTATTTATAGACACTAGGCAACCCGACCTGATTTGTCCGAAATGACCCTGGGTCACTAAGGAACTGACACGTGATCCAACGGTCAGATTTCAAACACACACGACAACTTTACTTGGGCTATAAGCAAAGCTGACTTATCCAACTCTAGACAAGATTTGCTCTCATAGTCTTCACTCGAAGACATAGGATTTTGGTTAGGCATCACTTCAGTCATTCCGACTGGTTCTCTTGGACCCCACTTAACAGTACTGTAACACCCTTGATGCAACTATATCTCCCACGTGTCGAGGCACGACTTAGAGGCATAATCGCATTGAAGGCATATGTCGCAAGTGAGGTAATCTTCACACCACCCATGTAATATAATAAGGGAAAAAAGATACATAGTTGGCTTACAATCACCACTTGACACAATTACATGAATAAAGTATTACATCATCCAGATACAATCAAGGTCCGACTACGGAACCAAAATAAAAGAAGAACCCCAAATGCAACAAAGGTCCCCGATCGACCCCAACTGGGCTCCACTACTGATCAACTAGAACGGAACAACACAAAGGACAAGATCGTCAATGAGATCCTCCCGAGCTTGGTTGCGTCATTTGCACGGACTCATCGGCACCTGCAAGCTGGTTTTGGAAGTATCTGTGAGCCACAGGGACTCAACAATCTCGCACCCTCGCGATCAAGACTATTTAAGCTTATGGGTAAGGTAAAAGTATGAGGTGGATCTGCAGCAAGCGACTAGCATATATGGTGGCTAGCATATTCGCAAAAGAGAGCCAGAAGAGAAGGCAAAGTGCGGTCGAGAAACTATGATCAAGAAGTGATCCTATAGCAACCTACGTCAAGCATAACTCCAACAACCGTGTTCACTTCCCGGACTCCGCCGGAAAGAGACCATCACGGTTACACACGCGGTTGATGCATTTTAATTAAGGTCAAGTTCAGGTTTTCTACAACCGGACATTAACAAATTCCCATCTTCCCATAACCGCGGGCACGGCTTTCGAAAGTTCAAATCCCTGCAGGGGTGTCCCAACTTAGCCCATCACAAGATCTCACGGTCAACGAAGGAATAAACCTCCTCCCGAGACATTCCGATCAGACTCAGTATCCCGGTACTCCAAGACATCCTCGACAATGGTAAAACAAGTCCAGCAAGACCACCCGATGCGCCGACATCCCGATAGGGGCTGCACATATCTCGTTCTCAGGGCACACCAGATAAGCTAAGCGTACGGGAGCCAACGTAACCCAAGTTGCCAAGGGACGGCCCCGCACGGTGCTCTGGGTTGGACCAACACTTCGACTAGCACTGGCCCAGGGTGGGGGGGTTAAAATAAGATGACCCTCGGGATGCGCGACTCCCAAGGGAAAAAGGCTAGGTGGCGAATGGTAAAACCAAGGTTGGGCCTTGCTGGAGGAGTTTTATTCAAAGCAAACTGCCAAGGGGTTCCCATTATAACCCAACCGCGTAAGGGACGCAAAATACGGGAACATAACACCGATATGACGGAAACTACGGCTGCAAGAGTGGAACAAAACACCAGGCATAAGGCCGAGCCTTCCACCCTTTACCAAGTATATAGATGCATTAATTAAATAAGATATATTGTGATATCCCAACAAGTAAACATGTTCCAACAGGGAACACCATCTCCATGTTCCAAGAAGGAACAAAACTTCAATCTTCACCTGCAACTAACAACGCTATAAGAGGGGCTGAGCAAAGCGGTAACATAGCCAAACAACGGTTTGCTAGGACAAGGTGGGTTAGAGGCTTGGTTCAACAATATGGGAGGCATGATAAGCAAGTGGTAGGTATCGCAGCATAGGCATAGCAAAAGAGCGAGCAACTAGCAAATCAAAGATAGTAGTGATTTCGAGGGTATGATCATCTTGCCTGAAATCCCACAAGGAAGAAGAACGAGTCCATGAAGAAGATAAATGGACGTAGACGAACGGGTCCTCATAACACGACGTTACCGGAACCAACCCGAAGAAGCAAACACCGGAAAGAAGCACACAACATAGTAAACAACCCATGCATGAACATGGTATGATATGCGGGATGCGGTATGGGACGCATATGCATGATATGACAAGGAATGCATGAGCCTGGCCTCAACTTGGAAATCGAAGTGTGCCACTAGAAAGATGAGATGAAATCGCTTGAAAACAATATAAAGAACGCTGGAATCGGAGTTACGGTTTGGAAATGGCAAGCGATTCAAATATGACACCGGTCTGCGATTTATAGCAAGTAGTCATCTAAATGCAATGAGATGAACATGCTACAGCACTCAAACATGGCATAAAAATACATGGCAGGGATGCATTCATGATGCTTAACAAAAGTCTAGCACTGAGCTACGGCCAACTCATCCATTAACAGGTTCAAACAAGCATGGCGAAAGTGCAAACGGTAAACAGATCTCAGACTTTGTGAAATTAACACTTGTCTGGAATCTCAGATCAGATAGCACTCTTCGGAGCAACAAAACTATATGCTATAGGACCTGAACATGACAAAGTAAGACATGGCATGGAGCTACTCAAATAGCTTAACAAAAGTCCCTTAGTGACCTTGAGCCAAAAGGGATCACAAAATATACTAACAAGCACACAAACATAGGAAAAACATAATCAGTTTTCAGACTTGGTGAAAACTGGGACATGCTGAAACATAACTCATGAAGGTATGTTTACGAGCTCGATGCACTCACCACGGTGCAAGTCATGGCAAGACAAGCATACATCCCTTAAGAAGGCACAAAATGCAAAATAGAAATGGCAAGAACAATGGCATAGCATGCATGGATCAACTATAATAACACCGGCAAAATCGCAAACAAGTTGACGATCTGCCTAGATTCGCAACAAAGCAAAAGTAGAGCTCCATAATTGCAAACAAAGATATGGATGGATAGAGCACTACAATATTAACAAAACTCCCTTACTGATCATCCTCAAAAGAGGCACGAATCACTAGGAAACAACATGAACATATGGCATCATGAGATAAACAATCCCAGGACTGAGTGAAATCACTAAGTCCCTGAAAACAGAATTACCGGGTGCCTCACTTTGCAAGCTTGCACAAGTCACCATACACATCCTAAAAATACATGGGTTGCACCTCTGGATAGATGACAAAAACCTTAAAAAACATATGCAGAACACACGGGCATATCATGCACACATTAATCATGGCAAAAATGACAAAAGTGCTAAATGGAGTAACAGATCTGACAATTAACTCAAGTAGCCCTCTTCTAACAGCATTTTGGGCATCAAGATGAGCTCAAATGAAAATGATGCAATGGAATGAAATGATGTACTCTCTGAGGTGAACATTTTGATATGCTATATGCATGAATCGGAGCTATAGATGCAAAGTTACGGGGCCTCGAACAGGAGCATATGAAGTAAAAATTCTGGGACTTGGCAAAAAATCAACATCTCCTAGGGTTTACTGTAGCTGCGAACCGGATCTGGATCGGGCGCGTCTCCCGAGGACCACCGGAGAGGAGTTGACGGCGGCCAGAGGAAGGGAGCTCGCCGGACCTGGGCCGGCCGGCGAGACGGCGACGATGCGGCGGCGGGGTCGGAGAGGCGGCGGGGCGAGGCGGTCGGCAACGGGCGGCGGCGCGCTGTGCAGAGGCCGGCGGGGCGAAGTGGCGGCGACCGGCGGGCGGTGGCGCGGACGCCGGCGATGGAGAAGAGCGGCGGCGGCTGGCGTGGCGGCGCCGGAGCCGAGGAGGGAGGCGGCGCGGCGCGGGGTCTCCGGGCGCGGGCGACGAGGCGACTTCGGGCCGGGGAGGGCCCGGGGCGGCGGCTGGTCGGGGTGCCACGTGGCACGTGCTGAGAGGGCGGCGGTAGGATCCGGACGTTGTCCGGCTCCGTCCGGACACGTCCGACGGCGGCGGATCTGGGATTTTTAGGGTTAGGGGGAAGAGGATCCGCGAGTTGGAATGGGGGGTGTATATATAGGCATAGAGGGAGCTAGGAGAGTCCAAATGAGGTGCGGTTTTCGGCCACACGATCATGATCGAACGCTCTAGGACATGGAGCAGAGTTTGGTGCGTTTTGGGCCAAATTGGAGGGGTGTTGGGCTGCAACACACACGAGGCCTTTTCGGTCCCTCGGTTAACCGTTGGAGTATCAAACGAAGTCCAAATGATACAAAACATG
This sequence comes from Triticum aestivum, assembly GCF_018294505.1. NCBI lineage: Eukaryota > Viridiplantae > Streptophyta > Magnoliopsida > Poales > Poaceae > Triticum > Triticum aestivum. The sequence continues at coordinate 413,770,160 of NC_057794.1, read as the reverse complement.
ACAGACGGTCTACCGGTAGTAAACCAAGGCCGCATGACAAGTCTCGGTCCAATCCGGAAATGTTTAACCCCCACACATGAAAGAAAGGTAGAAATGACCACCGGAGGAGAACGAAGCGCCGGAATGCAAAACGGACAACGGGGAAAATGCTCGGATGCATGAGACGAGCACGTATGCGAATGATATGCACATGATGACATGATATGCAATGCATGACACGCAAGCAATGACGAGGAAACAACAGCGAATAACTGGACGACACCTGGCACATCGGTCTCAGGGCATTACAACACTCCACCACTACGAGAGGATCTCGTCCCGAGATCTAGAATGGCACCGGAGGGAAAACGGAAGAGAAAAAGAAGAGGTAAAACTAAGTTGCTTCTTTGACAAATGAGTGAAACCAAAGAACCTTGCAAGGTTGAGCAAATTCAAAGAAAGAAGCAATAGCGATGAACGAAGTTGACAACACTCCATTAAGAAAGAGCAATAAGAAAGAACCAATTTGGGTAGCACTCCGGTTAAAAGAGATGAAAGACTTGTTAAGAAGAAAGAACTTTTGCAGAGGACACAACACTCCGGTTAAATGGATAAACCAAGAAAAGAACGCGATCCTGACAAAACAAAAAGATGGGTTGAAGAGAGCAACATCACAATGCCTCCGGAACAAAAGTAAGAATGGAATGGAATGAACGAAGGGAAACACGATCTTGAGAGAGCACACTTACAACAAATGCTAGAACGGAGTTGTTGGAAAACCACAATGAAAAAAATAGGCTTGATATGGTCTTATGGAATACATCTCAAATTATGAGGTGACAACCTGCCACTCACGGGAAGAAGAATTGAATTGATATGAACGAGGAGACGAGAAACTTATTTCACCGGGAGGATAAATGAAGAACTTGGGACATTTATAAGCACCATAATTAGCAACAAACCTTAGGGAAGGCTTTAGGTGGAATATAACCAAAGGTAACTCCAATGACGAGATTGATGGATTTAAAATACCTCATTCTTAACAATCTGTGAATCATGAAACATGAACTCAAATTATCAAGAATGACATAATACCACCTCCAATGATAAGAAAGAAAGAATTGCACTCCGGATAGCAAGATGAAGAATGCTTGAACTCCTCTGAAAAGAATCTCGATGAACGCTTCGAGAAGGAAATAATCTTTGATGAACCCTCATGTATAGCCTCCATGAAGAAACTCCGGTAAAAGAATGGTCAAACGAATGGAAAGAAAAGTTGAAACACAGGTTGAACCCTTGCAATGGTTAGATGGATCTTCGTGACGATATAGTTGAGAGGGCTTGGAACTCCGGTAACAGAAAAGATAAAGCATCTCGAACTAAGAATATGATGAGCCTCCGAATAAAGAATTAATCACTTGGATGAACAAGAATAAGAATTATGTTATGCGTATCCTTCACCAATTAAATTGATGACACTCAACGGATTTGGCACACTACTTATTCTCGTAGAAAGGATTAAGATAGATATAGCGCAACTTGAGAATGCCTTCACCGGTAAAATTGGAGAATGATAACTGAAAGCTAAGAATGAATAATCCCGAAATGATGGACTCCGGGTAACAAACTGAGAAGACTCTTAAATCTCTCTGGAAGGGTGAAAAGAATTCTCACGATCAAAACAATTACGAGAGGATGGCAACAAGCTAGAATCATGAATCTTGAAGATCATGGAGCAATATTAAAGAGAAACTCTTCTTCGGTCTTCAAATGACAACGAGAAACACCACCGTGAATTGTTGAGGCACTCCGGAATGAATAATGCAAAGGTTGAGCCAACGATGAAAAGAATTGACAGATCTTGAGAATACATTTGACTGATGATAAATCATTCTTACGTCAAACTTCGAAAGAACTTAGGCTAGCTCTGGGAGAATAAGAAGAGTCAGGTAAGATCCTGGGAAAAGACCTGTGGGTTATGGCCCACTCAAAAGAAACACCGTAGAACGATTTGAAGAGAGATAATGCACCAGTTGAAATAAAAGACTTGAATGAGAGAACATCCTCGAAAGATCTTGAACGAATTCATAGTGGAAACACGAATCTTCGAGATATCTAGAGCACTCCGGAACAATTGAATAGCGAGAAGTGGATGATTATGAGGTGCACCGGTATGAGAAAACATTTGAAATACGGAAAAGGATATGAGCAACACCAAAAGCTTGACTTGAAACCACCGGAGAAGGTAAAAGAAACGAAGACTGATGAACTTGAAGCTCCGTTAGCATCTTCTTGAGAATCACCGGATAAATACATTGAAGGAAAAGAATGGAGAGGCTTCACATCAACAAAATGGATAGTGATTAAGGAATCTGAATCCTTGAAGAAAAAGGGAGGGTGGGTGGGAAAACAAAGGCAACTTGGGATGGAAGAAAACTACACCGTTGAGAAAACTGAGATTGAATCTTGCGGACGATGAAAATGAACGGATCCACTTGAAGAGAAACACACCGGTTGAGAAGAGGATTGACATGACAATCTCCATTGTCAAGAAGGATTTACATTCACATGGGAACATGAGAACACCAATTGGGGAAGGTATGGAATCAACATTTGACATTGAAGCAACTCGAATACCACAACTCAAAACAAAACAAAGGATTGACTTGCAGAATAAACCGGAACAAACATATGATAGAGATTTCGTCCGAAGTTTTCGTGGTGGGGCCTACACGGGCTCGATCGTACAACACCATCATGTACAAGGAAGTGCACATGACATACAAAGCGTCCCCGAGTCGGCATAGCCAAGGACTCATTAAGACACAACGAGACCACTGTAAAACCGACTGTGAATAGGCGGACCACTAGACGTCGAACCCCAATTTCATATCATACATCTGTCGGAAATATATCCTAAGAGCTACTTGAATTCCCACTTATGAAACTCCCGAAATTTTCCGGTTATGCAATCAGGTGTTGGGGATACAGGGGAAGCATAATATCTCACCCAAACTAGCAAATCCTACATCCAGTTGTATCCATCCTTCAACACATAACCAAGAAACCTTTGGAAATCATCTACCTCAACCTTCGAAAAGCATCCGTTATACAAGTTATGGCGATACTCCCGAACTCCCGCCCCAGTACTGGGTGGCGTCGAGGTTATCTGACCAACGAACTGCATAAAAGAGATTTTTCGATGTCGGCGTACTAAACTCAGGTATTCTAGAACTGCAACGATAAAATTATGATGACAACACGTCAGAGCTCAATTCCACGGGACACTTCCACAAAACCCCTGATAGGAGGCACCAAGACAATGTTCTCGTCATAAAACCATCAGAATGATTCCAAGATACCCGCTTGATCCTAAAAAATTTTAGTGAAATTTGAGAAGAGAAGAGTCAAAACTCTACGTCAGGATGCCTTACCAGAGCGATGAGGAGACTGGGAAGTAAAATGAATTCCTAAACTCTCCGATATATAATTCCTAAAAGACTCAAAACATTTTTCTACACACAACTCGGCCGCTAAAAACGATCAAGCAATGGGGCTCCTAAGGTCGGGGAAGGCTCTGATACCAACTTGTAACACCCTCGATGCGACTATATCTCCCACGTGTTGAGGCACGACTTAGAGGCATAATCGCATTGAAGGCATATGTCGCAAGTGAGGTAATCTTCACACCACCCATGTAATATAATAAGGGAAAAAAGATACATAGTTGGCTTACAATCACCACTTTACACAATTACATGAATAAAGCATTACATCATCCAGATACAATCAAGGTCCGACTACGAAACCAAAATAAAAGAAGAACCCCAAATGCAAAAAAGGTCCCCGATCGACCCCAACTAGGCTCCACTACTGATCAACTAGAATGGAACAACACAAAGGACAAGATCGTCAACGAGCTCCTCCTGAGCTTGGTTGCATCATCTCCACGGACTCATCGGCACTTGCAAGCTAGTTTCGGAAGTATCTGTGAGCCACAGGGACTCAGCAATCTCGCACCCTCGCGATCAAGACTATTTAATCTTATGGGTAAGGTAAAAGTATGAGGTGGATCTGCAGCAAGCGACTAGCATATATGGTGGCTAGCATATTCGCAAAAGAGAGCGAGAAGAGAAGGCAAAGCGCGGTCGAGAAACTATGATCAAGAAGTGATCCTATAGCAACCTACGTCAAGCATAACTCCAACAACCGTGTTCACTTTCCGGAATCCGCCGGAAAGAGACCATCACGGTTACACACGCGGTTGATGCATTTTAATTAAGGTCAAGTTCAGGTTTTCTACAACTGGACATTAACAAATTCCCATATGCCCATAACCGCGGGCACGGCTTTCAAAAGTTCAAATCCCTACAGGGGTGTCCCAACTTAGCCCATCACAAGCTCTCATGGTCAACGAAGTAATAAACCTCCTCCCGAGACATTCCGATCAGACTCGGTATCCCAGTACTCCAAGACATCCTCGACAATGGTAAAACAAGTCCAGCAAGACCACCCGATGCGCCGACATCCCGATAGGAGCTGCACATATCTCGTTCTCAGGGCACACCGGATAAGCTAGGCGTACGGGAGCCAACGTAACCCAAGTTGCCAAGGGACGGCCCCGCACGGTGCTCTGGGTTGGACCAACACTTAGACAAGCACTGGCCCGGGGGGGGGTTAAAATAAGATGACCCTCGGGATGCGTGACTCTCAAGGGAAAAAGGCTAGGTGGCGAATGGTAAAACCAAGGTTGGGCCTTGCTGGAGGAGTTTTATTCAAAGCGAACTGCCAAGGGGTTCCCATTATAACCCAACCGCGTAAGGGACGCAAAATCCGGGAACATAACACCGATATGACGGAAACTAGGGCGGCAAGAGTGGAACAAAACACCAGGCATAAGGCCGAGCCTTCCACCCTTTACCAAGTATATAGATGCATTAATTAAATAAGATATATTGTGATATCTCAACAAGTAAACATGTTCCAACAGGGAACAACATCTCCATGTTCCAACAAGGAACAAAACTTCAATCTTCACCTGCAACTAACAACGCTATAAGAGCGGTTGAGCAAAGCGGTGACATAGCCAAACAACGGTTTGCTAGGACAAGGTGGGTTAGAGGCTTGGTTCAACAATATGGGAGGCATGATAAGCAAGTGGTAGGTATCGCAGCATAGGCATAGCAAAAGAGCGAGCAACTAGCAAAGCAAAGATAGTAGTGATTTCGAGGGTATGATCATCTTGCCTGAAATCCCGCAAGGAAGAAGAACGAGTCCATGAAGAAGATAAACGGACGTAGACGAACCGGTCCTCATAACGCGATGTTACCGGAACCAACCCGAAGAAGCAAACACCGGAAAGAAGCACACAACATAGTAAACAACCCATGCATGAACATGGTATCATATGCGGGATGCGGTATGCGATGCATATGCATGATATGACAAGGAATGCATGAGCCTGGCCTCAACTTGGAAATCGAAGTGTGCCACTGGAAAGATGAGATGAAATCGCTTGAAAACGATATAAAGAACGCCGGAATCAGAGTTACAGTTTGGAAATGGCAAGCGATTCAAATATGACACCGGTCTGCGATTTACAGCAAGTAGTCATCTAAATGCAATGAGATGAACATGCTACAGCACTCAAACATGGCATAAAAATACATGGCAGGGATGCATTCATGATGCTTAACAAAAGTCTAGCATTGAGCTACAGCCAATTCATCCATTAACAGGTTCAAACAAGCATGGCGAAAGTGCAAACGGTAAACAGATCTCAGACTTTGTGAAATTAACACTTGTCTGGAATCTCAGATCAGATAGCACTCTTCGGAGCAACAAAACTATATGCTACAGGACCTGAACATGACAAAGTAAGACATGGCATGGAGCTACTCAAATAGCTTAACAAAAGTCCCTTAGTGACCTTGTGCCAAAAGGGATCACAAAATATACTAACAAGCACACAAACATAGCAAAAATTTAATCAGTTTTCAGACTTGGTGAAAACTGGGACATGCTGAAACATAACTCATGAAGGTATGTTTACGAGCCGGGGTGCCACGTGGCACGTGCTGAGAGGGCGGCGGTAGGATCCAGACGTTGTCCGGCTCCATCCGGACACGTCCGGCAGCGGCGAATCTGGGATTTTTAGGGTTAGGGGGAAGAGGATCCGCGAATTGGAATGGGGGGTGTATATATAGGCATAGAGGGAGCTAGGAGAGTACAAATGAGGTGCGGTTTTCGGCCACGCGATCGTGATCGAACGCTCTAGGACATGGAGCAGAGTTTGGTGGGTTTTGGGCCAAATTCGAGGGGTGTTGGGCTGCAACACACACGAGGCCTTTTCGGTCCCTCGGTTAACCGTTGGAGTATCAAACGAAGTCCAGATGATACGAAACTTGACAGACGGTCTACCGGTAGTAAACCAAGGCCGCATGACAAGTCTCAGTCCAATCCGGAAATGGTTAACCCCCACACATGAAAGAAAGGTAGAAATGATCACCGGAGGAGAACGAAGCGCCGGAATGCAAAACGGACAACGGGGAAAATGCTCGGATGCATGAGACGAGCACGTATGCGAATGAAATGCACATTATGACATGATATGCAATGCATGACACGCAAGCAATGACGAGGCAACAACAGTGAATAACTGGACGACACCTGGCACATCGGTCTCGGGGCGTTACAAGTACGGTGGTTCCTATGACTCAACAAAGAAGACAAAGAACGATGAAAGAACTAAGTCTTCGCGCTCCATAGTCTTCACACGATGTCTTCTCATGTCATAGTCTTCAATGTGAATGTCTTCACATACCACCTTTGACTTCAATGTCTTCATACATTTTTAGGCGTCATCTCTGGTAGGAAAACTGAATCAATGAGGGACTTCTACCTGTGTTATCCTGCAATTCTCACAAACACATTAGTCCCTCAACTAGGTTTGTCGTCAATACTCCAAAACCAACTAGGGGTGGCACTAGATGCACTTACAAAGTGGCCGGAAGTGGAAGCAGTGAGAAAGGTGACATCACTGTCAGCCACCAAGTTATTCAAGGGACTACTTTGCTGCTTTGGTGTCCCAAACAGAGTCATCAATGACAACAGCACATAGTTCACGAGCCGCACCTTCATGCAATATGTCCAAGACCTTGGCAGCAAAATCTATTTTGCTTCTATTGCTCATCCAAGGAGCAACGGCTAGGCGGAAAGGGCAAATGCTGAGGTGTTGCGGGGCCTCAAGACAAGGACTTTTGACAGGCTCCACAAGTGTGGAAGATGCTGGATTGATGAGTTGCCAGCAGTTCTTTGGTCAATTAAGACGACACCAAATCGAGCCACTGGCAGACGCCCTTCTCCCTGGTGTACGGGGCAGAAGTAGTTCTCCCCATGGAACTCATACACGGGTCACCTCGAGTGCACGCTTATGATGAGCTTGAGCAAGAGCAGTTGCACCAAGATAATGCTATGCTCCTTGAGGAAGATCGTCTTCAGGCTGATGTGCAAGCCGCGCGCTACTAGTAAGCCTTGCACCGCTACCACGGCCGCAAGGTTCATGCCCGAAGCCTTGAGGAAGGCGACCTTGTTCTTCGGCGCGTTCAGTCAACCAAGAATTCCAACAAGTTGATGCCAAAGTGGGAAGGCCCTTATCGGGTAATACGAGTCACCAGGCCTGGTGCAGTCCGCCTGGAGACCGATGATGGCATTCTAGTGAGCAAGTCTTGGAATATCGAACATCTTCACAAGTTTTACCCGTGAGGTGCGGTTTCCGGGTTCCCCGACAACCCCCTTTTGTACTAGCCTTGCCGGCAAGGCATATAACCCTATGTATAGAGACAGGCGCAGACCCTGTGCGCAGTTGAATAAGTTTAAGTATGTACAACTCTTGTCGATTTCCATGTTTATTTATATGCATGCATGTCCGGGATATTGTACTACGTTTGTTTCCGGCAAGTAATGATGAACCACCAAGGTTCCATGTTCCTATTTTCTCTTCTTTCTTTCTATCAAAGGACAGAAGGTTCCCTCACATACAAGTTTGTTGGGGGGATAGGGAGTATGGACGCCAACAGGCGACGTTCGAAGTGGCAGCTTGTGGGAAAGAATACAGCAGCGAAAAACTAAGTTGTGAAACCTTGAGTGAATTTATTTTGAATATGAGGCTATTTTCCTTGATGTTCTTGTATGGAAAACCTGCACATCAAGGAACCTTATCATGATTGGTTGCGCCCTTGCTCTGTTTCGAGTCCACTGAATAGTTCAAGTGGCTGCGCTAGGAACAGCAAGGTATCTTGCCGACAGCAACACCCCCAGCAGGCTGCTAAGGATCCGTTCCTCAAAGCGCTCGCAGCAAGGGTGCGCGCACGAGCAAGTTTTCCCAATAAAGCGTAGGGTGTGTGCCATACAAAGAGAGATCCGACGAGAAAGATAGCATGCATTCATTCAAAACACAGCAAGTTATATTACATCAATAGTTGCTGCAGTTTTAATTTAAGATGAATTGTCTTGGGTACGAGTTCGTAGCGGCAAGGAGAACGAAGCAGCTATGAGCTCTTCAAGAGCCTTTCAATCTGCATCCTCCGGCAAGCTGTCAAGCACGTTGGTGAGGTTGAGGCCAGGGTTCCTGTACGCCACCTTGGTGAGAACCTTGAGAAGGACGCCCCGGCAAAGCTTGCGGGATTCATTAGCCAGTTGAGTTGCTCGGATGGAGTGGAGCAACTTCAGGGCATCAAGGAGGGCCTCGAAGAACATGGTCAGCCTGGTGCTCATAGTCACCCTCTTCTTGTGGGAGTACCTGAAACTCGGCATGCCCATGGTGGACAGTTGTGCTGTGAGCCTCTCTGCAACGTCGATGAGGTGCTCAGTCCAGATCTCCACACCTTTCACATAGTCGGTGTAGGTGGCAGCGGTGCTCTCAAGAATTTTCTTCTCATCCTAGAGGTCCTTAGCCAAGGTCTTCTCACGAGCCCTACTGCCCTTAAGGGACTCCTCCAATGTGGTCAGCTTCAGCTTCAGATCGGCGATCGAGTCGTTGGCGGCAGAGATCTGCTTGGTCTTGTCAGATATGGTGACCTGCATCTCCGCCAAGGTAAAGGCAGTTTTATCTCTATCGCTCTTGAGCGTCGAGACCTCTTTGTCGTACTTCTCCAGATACACCTCCAACTTCCCCACATTGCCGGCCAGCTCGCTCTTGGCAGCCTGCGCAGCTTCGGCGGCATCAACGGCTTCCTTCAACTTGTCGGCATGATCCAGGACTAGAGCATCAAGCGCTTTCTTGTGCTACTGCCCCTGCTCGTGGGTCTGCTGCGCGACAAGCATCTCAATTTCCTCATCCTTGCCGCGGAGCTTGGAGGCGAGTGCCTCCTCGCGAGTGGCAAGGTGTTCTTTGTGAGCGTCGAGCAAGATACGATAATCCCTTAGTTGGGCGTCGTCCTTGGCGGCCTTTTGAGCGGCCTCCTGCTGTGCCTTCTCAATGTGGGACTGCTTCAGAAGGAGCTCGTCCCAACGCTGGCTCAGCTGCTTCCGGCTAGTCCTTAGTTCTTTCTAGGTCTCACCGAACCAGACCTGCATCTGCTAGACACACTTCTGGAGGTCCGGCTCCGCTGCGTCGACAACCGCTGGGTGCGGTGGAGCGCCTGAAGCTTCTGGAAATTGCTGCTCATGGTCTGGAGGAGCTGGTCTTCTTTGGATCTGCTGCTTCCGGTGCTCGGCTCGTTGACGACCTTGAGCCCGGCAGCGGCGATGACCTCTTCGTCAAAAGCTTCCCCCTCGGTTGGTGTTCCGATGCTCACCGTCCTCGGGATGCTGACAAATAGATTGTCACCAACTTTCAATATCTGCCTGACGGGGAGGTGGGCTTTGGATGTCGATGGATGGTCCTAGACGACCGCCTCCCCGGCAGCTGAGGACTCTGGGACCGATGTTGCACCGAGCGCTCCTGCGACGGGAATGCCGTCAGTATGGGCACCGGTCTCCTTGCCAGCCACCTCGGCAGACCCCTTGGCGGCCACTACGTGCACGTCCTTGGCGGCCTCGTAAGCAGCAACTTTGGTGGCTTCGGAGGCGGCATCCTTGGCGGTCTCCTCGATGGTGGCGTCAACATCCATCTGATCTGCCAAGGGGGGATCTGAAAGCCGAGGAGGAGAAATGAGATGAAACCAAGGTTGAAACTCAAAGCATGCAAAAAAGAGAGAAAAATATTATGCTGGAAAAGTGACAAGTGCTAGGAAGCAAGTGGCATACCTGTGACGAGCATCTGATAGGTGACCCCCTCACTGACAACATTCGTTGCTGGTATGGAGCTGCTGGCGCCTGTGCGGATCAGCTCTTCCTCCATGTGCGTGGGCTCGTCAGTGGACCCTCTCTGGGTGGTGTGGTTGACGGAGGTGGCGTGTCAGGGGTGGTATGGAGCTGCCGGAGCCTGTGCGGATCAGCTCTTCCTCCTATTGTCGTTCACCTCGGTGAGGTTAGCAGTGAAGATGTACACCTAACACCCGCCAGCGGGAAATGAGTAGCGAAGTCATGTTGGGGGCTGAGTCGGGGGCTGCATCGTGGGCTGGACCCCGGGCTGATGACGATGGTCTCCGGCGCCCCTACGGCGCTTGCCGGGGGATCGTTGATACGTCTCAATCATATCTACTTTTCCAAACACTTTTGATCTTGTTTTGGACTCTAACTTGCATGATTTGAATGGAACTAACCCGGACTGACGAAGTTTTCAGCAGAATTTCCATGGTGTTATTTTTGTGCAGAAATAAAAGTTCTCGGAATGCCCTGAAACTTCACGGAGAATATTTTTGGAATATATAAAAAATACTGGCAAAAGAATCAACGTCAGGGGGCCCACACCCTTTCCACGAGGGTGGGGGGCGCGCCCCCTATCTCATGGGCCTCCTGATGCTCCACCGACCTCTATATATTCACGTTTGGGGAGAAAAAATCAGAGAGAATGATTCATCGCGTTTCATGATATGGAGCCGCCGCCAAGCCCTAATCTCTCTCAGGAGGGCTGATCTGGAGTCTGTTCGGGGCTCCGGAGAGGGGAATCCGTCACCATTGTCGTCATCAACCTTCCTCCATCACCAATTTCATGATGCTCACCGCCATGCGTGAGTAATTCCATCATAGGCTTGCTGGACGGTGATGGGTTGGATGATATTTATCATGTAATCGAGTTAGTTTTGTTACGGTTTGATCTCTAGTATCCATTATGTTCTGAATTGATGTTGCTATGACTTTGCTATGCTTAATGCTTGTCACTAGGGCCCGAGTGCCATGATTTAAGATCTGAACCCATTATGTTTTCATGAATATATGTGAGTTCTTGATCCTATCTTGCAAGTCTATAGTCACCTATTATGTGTTATGATCCGTTAACCCCAAAGTGACAATAATCGGGATACTTACCAGTAATGACCGTAGTTTTAGGAGTTCATGTATTCACTAAGTGTTAATACTTTGGTCCGGTACTCTATTAAAAGTAGGCGTTAATATCCCTTAGTTTCCAATAGGACCCCGCTGCCACGGGAGGGTAGGACAAAAGATGTCATGCAAGTTCTTTTCCATAAGCATGTATGACTATATTCGAAATACATGCCTAAATTACATTGATGAACTGGAGCTAGTTCTGTGTCATTCTATGTTATAACTATTGCACGAGGGATCGCTCCGACATAATTATACATCACTAATCCATTGCCTACGAGCTTTTCACATATTGATCTCCGCTTAGTTACTTTTGTGTTGCCACTGTTACGCTTGCTATAAAACTGCTAATATTACTTTTGCTACCCTTACCGCTACTATTATATTACTTTGCTACTAAATACTTTGCCGCAGATATTAAGTCTTTCAGGTGCGATTCAATTGAAAACTCAACTGTTAATACTTGAGAATATTCTTTGGCTCCCCTTGTGTCAAATCAATAAATTTGGGTTGAATACTCTACCCTCGAAAACTGTTGCAATCCCCTATACTTGTGGGTTATCAAGACTATTTTCTAGCACCGTTGCCGGGGAGCATAGCTCTATTCTTTGATTCACTTCGGATTTATATCTGCTAACCACTATGAAGAACTTGAAAGATGAAAGAACCAAGATTTTTCCCTCAACTACGAGGGGAGGTAAGGAACTGCCATCTAGCTCTGCACTTGATTCACCTTCTATTTTGAGTAAACTTGCGACACCTACACCTGCTATTCATTCTGATATGTCGCATGTTATTGATGATGCCACTTCTGCTTTGCATGATGCTTATGATGAAACTACTTCTATGCTTGATAATACTGTTCCACTAGGTGAATTTCTCGATGAACAACTTGCTAGGGTTAGAGAAAATGAAATTATTGAATCTGATAATATCGATGAAAGTGATGATGAAGATTCTCCCCCTAGATATGAATTGCATGTTGTGCCTGAGGGTTATGTTATGGATGAAGAAACTGCTAAAGACTTTTTAGCTAGCAATGATATATATGATCTTAAGAATCTGTTAGCTAAGCTGAAAGAAAAGTCTTTGAATGCTAGAATGAAATATGACCCTGCTTTTGCTACTTCACCTATTTGTATCACCGATAAGGATTATGATTTCTCTGTCGATCCTGAGTTAATTACTTTGGTTGAATCTGATCCTTTTTATGGCTATGAATCTAAAACTGTTGTGGCGCATCTTACTAAATTAAATGATATAGCCGCCCTGTTCACTAATGATGAGAAAACTCGCTATTAGTTTAAGTTGTACATTTTTCCGTTCTCATTAAAGGGTGATGCTAAAATATGGTTTAATTCTCTTGATCCTGGTTGTGTGCGTAGTCCCCAGGATATGATTTATTACTTCTTTGCTTAATATTTCCCCGCTCATAAGAAACAAGCTGCCTTAAGGGAAATATATAATTTTGTGCAAATTGAAGAAGAGAGTCTCCCACAAGCTTGGGGGAGGCTTCTTTGATTACTTAATGCCTTTTCTGATTATCCTCTCAAGAAAAATGAAATACTTGATATCTTTTATAATGGACTAACCGATGCTTCCAGAGACCACCTGGATAGTTGTGCTGGTTGTGTTTTCACGGAAAGAACTGTTGATCAAGCTGAATTGCTATTGAATAATATGTTGAGTAATGAGAATGATTGGACATTTCCTGAACCAACTCCTAAGCCAACTCCGAAGAAAAGGGGTATTCTATTTCTCAGTCCTGAAGATATGCAAGAGGCAAAGAAATTTATGAAAGAAAAAGGTACTAAAGTTGAAGATGTTAGGAATTTACCACCTATTGAAGAAATACATGGTCTTGATAACCCGACACAAGTATTAAAGGTAAATTCCCTCTATAGATTTGATGAAGGTGATATTCCTCATTATAAGTGTGCTAGCCAATGCTTAGATGAGTTTGATAATTTTATTGTTAAACAAGAGAACTTCAATGCTTATGTTGGTAGACAATTGAAACGTAATGCTTATATCATTGAACACTTGAGTGATTATATGTCTAGAGTTAAAGGTGAACTTAAACTTATTAGTAAACATGCTTCTATGGTTACCACTCAAGTAGAACAAGTACTTAAGGCTCAGAATGATTTTCTCACTGAATTAAATAATAAGAAAAATGATAATGCTTTTCGAGCTATGACTAGAGGGGGTAAAATGACTCAGGAACCTTTGTATCCTGAGGGCCACCCTAATAGAATTGAGCAAGATTCTGAGAGAACTAATGTTGATGCACCTAGTTCTTCTAAGAAGAAGAAAAAGAAAAATGATAGGACTTTGCATGCTTCTAGTGAACCTGTTGTTGACACACCTAAGAATCCTAATGATACTTCTATTTCTGACGCTGAAACACAATCTGGTAATGAACATGAACCTAGTGATAATGTTAATGATGATGTTCATGTTGATGCTCAACCTAGAAATAACAATAATGTAGAAATTGAACCTACTGTTGATCTTGATAACCCACAATCAAAGAATCAATGTTATGATAAGAGAGACTTTGTTGCTAGGAAGCACGGTAAAGAAAGAGAACCATGGTTCAGAAACCCATGCCTTTTCCTCCTAAACCATCCAAGAAAAAGGATGATGATGATTTTAAGTGCTTTGCTGAAATGGTTAGACCTATCTTTTTGCGTATGCGTTTGACTGATATGCTTAAAATGAATCCTTATGCTAAGTATATGAAAGATATTGTTACAAATAAAAGAAAGATACCAGAAGCTGAAATTTCGACCATGCTTGCCAATTATACTTTTAAAGGTGGAATACCAAAGAAACTTGGAGATCTAGGAGTACCAACTATACCATGCTCCATTAAGAGAAACTATGTCAAAACTGCTTTATGTGATCTTGGAGCCGGTGTTAATTAGTGTTATGCCTCTCTCTTTATATCGTAGACTTGATTTGAATAAGTTGACACCTACTGAAATATCTTTGCAAATGGCTGATAAATCAACTGCTATACCTGTCGGTATTTGTGAGGATGTGCCTGTTGTGGTTGCAAACGTTACTATTTTAAGGGACTTTGTTATTCTTGATATTCCTGAGGACAATAGTATGTCTGTTATTCTTGGTAGACCCTTTTTGAATACTGCAAGGGCTGTTATTGATTGCAACAAAGGCAATGTCACTTTTCATGTTAATGGTAATGAGCATATGGTACGAAACAACCTCAAGTCCATAGTATCAATTCTATTGGAAAAATTCCAACGATTACTATTGGAGGTTTTGAATTCCCTCTTCCTACTATCAAGAAGAAATTTGATATTCTTATTGTTGGGGATGTGCATATCCGCATTGAGGTAACCTAGTGTTATTCGAATATTCTCCAGGTTCATGCGATTCGGAAAGAGTCTGTTAACAAGACTTGATCAACCTTGTTAGTGGATTACTTTTGATGAGCATGAGATGGATGAAGTTTGAAAGGACAACTCTCTGTACCCTCTTTTTACTTTCTGTTATTTAGTTCAAATAAAGCAAAATAGTATTTTCTGTCTGTTTTCTCAATTATCCTTGCAATAAAAAATATCCCGAAAATAAAAGTTCTCCAAATGCCTTGAAAATTTAATATGATTATTTCTAGAATATTTATGAATATTTGGCACTGAGAACACACCAGGGGCGACCCACCATGTGCCCACAAGGGTGGAGGGCACACCCCCTGCCTCATGGACCCCATGTGGGCCCCCTCCACTTATTCTTACACCCACACACTTCGTCCTCCTCCAGAAAAAATCATCCACCAGCTCAAACCCGAGTTCTAGCTCATCTTGCTGCCATTTTCGATCTCCTTGCTCAAAGCTCCAGTCACAAAACTACTTTGGGGGATTGTTCTTCGGTATGTGACTTCTCCAATGGTCCAATTAGTTTTTATTCTAGTGCTTTATTTGTTGCAAATTTTTGCTGCTTACGTGACCCCATTCTTGAGATTGCATGTCAAATTTATGTGGTCAAATGTGGTTTTATTGCATGATATGGCTTCTAGGCACTTGTGGGAGTAGTTGCTATCAATCTTGTTGAGTTTGGTTCACTTTTATTTTGAGTTACTAAACAATTTCAGAAATTTTTCAGAGGAAATGATGAAGAGATTGTTGAGGGGCTCTTCGAGCCGAAGCTCGAAGGATAAGAAAAGTGAATAGAATAAGAAGCCCAAATATAATCTCCCTCGCACTGCGGAGGTTCGGCCATGCGAATGGCCTTTTGATGAGTTCTTGAGAGCAGCCGAGATTTATGAAGTCTTTTATTATTTGGCTGAGAATGCAGGCCTCATCAACTTCCTCCGCGACTAGCACGAACATTATCTCCTCCTCACTAATATTTTTCATGCAAAATTTTTACTTTCATGCTAAGAAATCACCACCTTCAGTGGAATTTCATTTATATGATGAGGTGAAGGAGATGTCACTTTATGATTTTGTAGGGTCTGTATGATAACCTTTGAGGGCAGCATAGACGAACCACATCGTAATGATGTGGAGGGGTTTATTGATATGATTGCTGTAGGGGAAACGAGGAAGGTTTCCGATGCAAGAATTACTCGCATAAATTTCCCCGTTCTATGTTACTTTGCAATATTTGCCAGTAGATACTTCACTAGTCGCGGGAACAGTGGAAACCTTAGTGCCCCTGATATTGTTATTTTGCGCCATGCCTTGTTTCGTGATACCACTTTCAGTTTAGGCGCTATTGTTGCTAAACGGTTAAATCTGAACCATACAAAGGGTCCCATCTTTAGAGGCATCTTTGCCTCGCGCCTTGCTGCACACTTTAACATACCTATTAGGCATTATGAGAAAGAGGAAAAGTTGATGCCTCCTATTTTTCTAGATTATAAGAGTATGGTAGCACATGATTTTATTGTTAAGGATAAGAAGAAGATGCTTAAATATAGACTGATATTTGATAAAAATTACTTTGAGACTATTAGCTTGCCTTCTCCCTCTGTGTTTAACATATTTTCAGGCACGTACCTTGTTTTGCCGGAGGCCGTTCATGAATACTGGAGCCTGACATCAGCTCCAGAGCCTGAGCCGGAGCCACCACTTGATCCTTACCGTCAGTCCATTTATCAGTGGGATCCGGAGGAGATTGCCAACCAGTGGCACCCAGAGGACACTCCTCCGTACACCGGAGAAGGCGGCTTTGAGCCGTGGCCATAGACCAACTTAGGCCAAAATCCTAAGCTTGGGGGAGTATGTATTTCTCACCGACATTACATTCATGCTCACACACTCATTTTAGTTGTCGGTGCTCATACTTTTTCACTGTAATATCCATGCTAGTTTATTCTCTTTTCCAGCATTCTTCTTGTGTGTTTGAAAAACCTTAAGAAAAACCAAAAAAATTAGTTGTAGCTTTTAGCTAGTTTACTTTCCATGCTTGTCATAGTAGTAATTAAAAAGGAAAACCCAAAAAGATTTCTCGTTCTTCTTTTGCTTGTTGGGAGCTTTCCTGTGTAAATAGTTTTATTTCCTTTCTTTTCTTTGGGGGTCGAGGCGAGAAGACCATGATAAAAATGTTGAGTGGCTCTCATATGCATTATTGTCGATCTGACAAAGTGCCCATATTACCTTGTCTTCTCCCTTGTATTGAATGCTTGCAGATTCCAACTTAGTCCAATGCACGTGCACTATTATTATTATCGACACTATTCGGTTGTGCAAGTGAAAGGCAATAATGACGATATTTGATGAACTGATTGAGATGAGAGAAGCTGGTATGAACTCGACCTATCTTGTTTTTGTAAATATGATTAGTTCATCATTCCCGATTTAGCCTATTATGAATGAAACATGTTTGTAATGACAATTAGAGATTATAGTTGCTCATGCCATGCTTAATTAGCTTGGAGTTTAAAATAGTTTACCTTGCGTGCCAACATGCTATTAAAATGGTTGTGATGTGGTATCCTCCTTTGAATGATTCGAGTTGCTTGACTTGGCACATGTTCACACATGTAGTTGAAACAAAATCAACATAGCCTCCACGATATTTAAGTTCATGGTGAATTATATCCTACTCATGCTTGCACTCAGTGTTGATTAATTTTAATGCATCTTCATGACTATTGTCGCTCTCTAGTTGGTCGCTTCCCAGTCTCTTTCTAGCCTTCACTTGTACTAAGCGGGAATACTGCTTGTGCATCCACTTCCATAAACCCCAAAGTTATTCCATATGAGTCCACCATACCTTCCTATATGCGGTATCTACCTGCCGTTCCAAGTAAATTTGTATGTGCCAAACTCTAAACCTTCAAATGAAATTCTCTTTTGTATGCTCGAATATATCATGTATCAACTAGGGCTGTCTATATCTTCCATGCTAGGCGGGTTATTCTCAAGACGAGTGGACTCCACTCCTCATTCACGAGAAAATGGATGGTAACCGGGATGCTCAGTCCCATGCTTAAATTAAAATAATTGCAAACAAAACTCCCCCAGGATTGTTGTTAGTTGGAGGCACCCGTTGTTTCAGACAAGCCATGGATTGATGTTTGTTGGTGGTGGGGGAGTATAAACTTTACCAGTCTGTTTGGGAACTGCCATAATGTGTGTAGCATGCAAGATATCGAGATCTCTCGGTTGTTATGTTGACAATGAAAGTATACCACTCAAAATATTGTTCATCTCTATTTCAAAATCGAGCTCTAGCACCTATACAAATCCCTAGTTCCCACTGTGAAGGGCCTATCTATTTACTTTTATGTTGATTTATCACCCTCTTATTAAAAAGCACCAGTTTGAGAGCACCACTATCATTTGCATGCATTACTGTTAGTTTACATGGAGTATGACTATGACTGGATCTCTTTTACCATGAATTACAATGTTTAGTCAGTCCTGGATCTTTAGAGGTGCTCTGCATTTATGTTTTGCGGTCTCAGAAAGGGCTAGCGAGATACCATATTGTTATATCATATTATGATTGTTTTGAGAAAGTGTTGTCATCCGAGATTTATTATTATTGCTCGCTAGTTGATTATGCCATTGATATGAGTAAACATGAGACCTAAGTGTTATTGCCAATACGGTTAGTTCATAATCTTTGCTGAAAACTTGAATACTAGCTTTACATATTTACAACAACAAGATCAAACAGAGTTTGTAAAAGTTTTTCTTTATCACTTTCAGTTTGTCAACTGAATTGCTTGAGGACAAGAAAAGGTTTATGCTTGGGGGAGTTGATATGTCTCCATTGTATCTACTTTTCCAAACACTTTTGACCTTGTTTTGGACTCTAACTTGCATGATTTGAATGGAACTAACCCGGA
Source organism: Triticum aestivum (assembly GCF_018294505.1). Classification (NCBI taxonomy): domain Eukaryota; kingdom Viridiplantae; phylum Streptophyta; class Magnoliopsida; order Poales; family Poaceae; genus Triticum; species Triticum aestivum. The sequence continues at coordinate 413,751,421 of NC_057794.1, read as the reverse complement.
CTGACGCTGTTTTCAGCAGAAATGCCATGGTGTTATTTTTGTGCAGAAATAAAAGTTCTCGAAATGACCTGAAACTTCACGGAGAATTTTTTTGGAATATATAAAAAATACTGGTGAAAGAATCAACGTTAGGGCACCCACACCCTATCCATGAGGGTGGGGGCGTGCCCACCCCCCTAGGGCGCGCCCCCTATCTCGTGGCCCCCCTGATGCTCCACCGACCTCAACTCCAACTCTATATATTCACGTTCAAGGAGAAAAAAATCGAAGAGAAGGATTCATCGCGTTTTACGATACGGAGCCGCTGCCAAGCCCTAATCTCTCTCCGGAGGGCTGATCTGGAGTCCGTTCGGGGCTCCGAAGAGGGGAATTCGTCGCCACCGTCATCATCAAGCTTCCTCCAATACCAATTTCATGATGCTCACCGCCGTGCGTGAGTAATTCCATCATAGGCTTGCTGGACGGTGATGGGTTGGATGAGATTTATCATGTGATCGAGTTAGTTTTGTTAGGGTTTGATCCCTAGTATCCATTATGTTGTGAGATTGATGTTGCTATGACTTTGCTATGCTTAATGCTTGTCACTAGGACCTGAGTACGATGATTTCATATCTGAACCTATTATGTTTTCATGAATACATGTGAGTTCTTGATCCTATCTTGCAAGTCTATAGTCACCTATTATGTGTTATGATCCGTTAACACCGAAGTGACAATAATCGGGATACTTGCTGGTGATGACCGTAGTTTCACGAGTTCATGTATTCACTATGTGTTAATACTTTGGTCCGGTACTCTATTAAAAGGAGGCCTTAATATACCTTAGTTTCCAATAGGACCCCGCTGCCACGGGAGGGTAGGACAAAAGATGTCATGCAAGTTCTTTTCCATAAGCACGTATGACTATATTCGGAATACATGCCTACATTACATTGATGAACTAAAGCTGGTTCTATGTCACCCTATGTTACAACTATTGCATGAGGGATTGGATCTGACATAATTATCCATCACTGATCCATTGCCTACGAGCTTTTCACAAATTGATCTCCGCTTAGTTACTTTTCCATTGCCACTGTTACGCTCGCTATAAAACTGATGTTGTTACTTTTGCTACTGTTACCGCTACTATCATATTACTTTGCTACTAAATACTTTGCTATATATATTAAGTCTTTCAGGTGCGGTTGAATTGACAACTCAACTGTTAATACTTGAGAATATTCTTTGTCTCCCCTTGTGTCGAATCAATATATTTGGGTTGAATACTCTACCCTCGAAAACTGTTGCAATCCCCTATACTTGTGGGTTATCACTCGTCACTCGTTGAGGTCTTGGCCTTCTTCGCCATCCTCTGCGCCAATGTTTCTGTGTCACTGCAGGAACGGACCAACGCAAAGGTAAGATAAGATACGCAGAACAGAGACTCAAGGGGATGAAGAAAGCGGTAAGACACTTACTCGTCTTCTTCTTCTGGCCTCTTCTCCCTCCTTGGGCTAAAAGAGGAGAGGTCGAAGTAAGCCTCTGCTATGGTGTCCGTGCGAGGGACTAGAGACGGAGACCTGGGCCGCTTGGCCGTGCCGGAGGCTGCTGCTTCCTTTGCTGCCGTGGTCGTGCGCCTCGTCTGGCACACAGGTTGCGGCTGAACCTCTTGCCACTCGCCGCCTTGCTGGCCGCCCCCTTGACGGGGACCTCTTCGCATGAGGAAGCTTGCCGGACAGGCTCGATAGGGCCAACCCGCCGAAGGACACGTCTTGTGCGGCTCCTCTTCAGCTGCCTCTTCAGCTGTCTCTTCGGCAGAAGGGCCCCCGGCAGCGGCGCCACTGTGCTCTCCGGCAGGCTCCCCCCGCTTGGAACAAATCCTCCTCTGTGCTGGCTTCATCTTCGACAAAGCCAATGCTGCCGGCCTCCTCAACAAGGGCTGCCTCTTTCGTCCTGCTGGCGATATACTCCACCTCTTTGTCGGTGGTGGGGCGGATGAGCTGCGTTTCTTCCCGGATGGCCCTCTCCGACAAGTTGTCGAAGAATTCTCCGCGGATGGCTCGGCCCAGGTCTCATCAAGGCCATGGGCGTTGAACACTGACATCATGACGATGATCGAGGTCGGGGTGGAGTTATTGCACAAGGGGATCCCACCTGCCGGCAACCGGAGTGGCTTGTCGGCCTTATCGGTCTTGTCGGCCTTAAGGTGGAACAACTTTTGGCAGGGAGACGCATGCTGCATGACCGTCAGGTTGTTATTCAGGCCGGGGTGCAACCTCATGATGTCTGCAGCATTCTGGCATTCCCAAGCTGGTCTCCCCTTGTTCTGCAGAGGGGTGATGCGGCGGCGGAGGAAGTCGGCACCAACCATCTCGATTGTAAGCCCTGCAGCCTTGAGGCGATAAATCCTGGTGGTTGCGTTGATGAGCCTTCCGTCTTGAGGGTCGAGGTCGCCCCAATTGCCGCCGGAGGTCAGTTACGCATGACGGGGCATGCAGAACGGCTGCGGGTCCTTCTCCACAATCTAGCACCACTTGCCCCGCCATTTGTCCCACTTCTCGCGGTGGGCCTGTCTGGGTATGTCTTCTTGCTCAGGGCCATCGGGATCAACGTGACACAACCAGAAAGGGCCCCTCCTGGCTGGATGTAGGGGACGAAGTAATGGCGAGAGAGATCCCTATTGGGGACCACCCCGGCAAAGTTCTCGCAAAGGTGGGCGAAGGTGGCCATACACGTCACACCATTCGGCGTGAAATCCAAGATATGGAAGCCGAGTGTGTACATGATGTCGACGAAGAAATTCGAAAATGGGGGTCAGAGCCCACAGTAGAAGTAATCGACAAAGAAAGGGAATTTATCTGGGGCGGGCTCGGCGCAATATTCTGGGATGATGCAGGTAGCAGGGTGCCCCATCATCGCTCTCCCCCGCATACAAATGTACCGGTCCTTCCGCGCGCCCATCGAGCGTTGGGGCGAAGACGACGTTCTCCCTCCGCATCTTCACCAACTCGTTTTCTGGCACCTCTTTCCCCTCGCTAGCCTTGGGCTCCTCCTTGCTCTTGCTCGCTTTAGGCGCCATGAGAGACTAGAGAAAAGTGGAAGGCCGAGGATGGTGGGGGCGCAGAGGCGGCTGATGGATGTGGAAGCTTTGGTTTGGGCTCAGGGAAGAAGAGACGACGATTCTTTGATTGGAATGGGCAAGGGGTAAGCAGTGGCGCCTCTGTGGATTCCTCTTTTTATGGGGAAGGCGTGGGGCTGCCTCTTTACTATTTGATTTGAAGGTGTTTTCCACAGGTGTGCTACTACTGTGACCGTTTCGCGCACACGCCCCATGTCGCGCACTCAATACAGATCATGGGGAAGCATAACAGACGAGATGATTACATTAGTTAAATCCGGCCATGCACGCCCGTGCATTGTTTGGGCCTAGCCCAACAACGCCTCACACTCGTCTGTGGCCCAGGCCCGGGGGCTCCTGCTAGTGCACTAAAGTTCAGGCCTTTTAGTACCCCGTACTTGTGCATGGCCAGCCGTAGCCAGAACCGCGACAAGGCTTGACGGGGACAGCTGGAGGCAAAATACAAGACGACCAAAACAGCATCCGAGCCAGTAATCAAAGAGAAGAAAACAAGCTGAGCCCCCAGCAAGATTCTTGCCGGGGTGGTTTGCGAGCTCCGGCAAGATCCTTGCCAGAATGGTTTGCGAAGCCTCAGCAAGACCAAACCCTTGAGGTTGAGAGCTCTGACACCATCACTACTAGGGAAATGCTTACACACGGGAGCTCACTGATAAGTCCATTTTGCATCATGTTTTCTTACTCTTATTTATAATGTTTTTATCCATAATAATGCTTTTCAGAGTAATTCTAATTCTTTTTCTCTCATAATTTGCAAGGAACACACCAAGAGGGAGAATTCCGACAGCTGGAAATCTGGACATGGAAAAGCTATGTTAGGCCACATATTCTGCACAACTCCAAATGAGTTGAAAATTCATGCAGATTTTTTATGGATTATTTGAGAAATACTGGAGCCAATAAACACCAGTGGGGGGCCACCGGGTGGGCACAACCCACCTGGGCGCGCCATGCCACCTGGCGTGGCAGGCCCCCCAGGCGCCCTCTGGTGGGTTATGGCCTCCTCGGCCCACCTCCGGGGCCCATCTTTTGGTATATAAGTCATTTTGACCTAGAAAAAAAATAAAAGGAGGAATTTCGGGACGAAGCGCCGCCGTCTCGAGGCGGAACTTGGGCAGGAGCACTTTTGCCCTCCGACAGAGCGATTCCGCAAGGGGAACTTCCCTCCCGGAGGGGGAAATCATCGTCATCGTCATCACCAACAACTCTCCCATCTTGGGAGGTAAATCTCCATTAACATCTTCAACAATGCCATCTCCTCTCAAACCCTAGTTCATCTCTTGTGTTCAATCGTGTTACCGGAACTATAGATTGGTTCTTGTGGGTGACTAGTAGTGTTGATTACATCTTGTAGTTGATTACTATATGGTTTATTTGGTGGAAGATTATATGTTCAGAATCATTATGCTATTTAATACTCTTGTGATCATGAACATGATTATTATTTGTGAGTAGTTACTTTTTGTGACGCCCCCAGTTTGACCGTACACTAATCATACACGCAAACGGGTACGATCAAGATCAGGGACTCACGGGAAGATATCACAACAAGACTCTACAAATAAAAATAAGTCATACAAGCATCATATTACAAGCCAGGGGCCTCGAGGGCTTGAATACAAGAGCTCGATCATAGACGAGTCAGCGAAAGCAACAATATCTGAGTACAGACATAAGTTAAACAAGATTGCCTTAAGAAGGCTAGCACAAACTGGGATACAGATCGAAAGAGGCGCATGCCTCCTGCCTGGGATCCTCCTAAACTACTCCTGGTCGTCGCCAGCGGGCTGCACGTAGTAGTAGGCACCTCCAGTGTAGTAGGAGTCATTGTCGACGGTGGCGTCTGGCTCCAGTGTTCCAATGTCTGGTTGCAGCAATCGGGTATAGAAAGGGGGAAAAGAGGGAGCAAAGCAACCCTGAGTACTCATCCAAAGTACTCGCAAGCAAGGAGCTACACTACATATGTATGCATTGGTATCAAATGGAACAAGGGTATCATATGTGGACTGAACTGCAGAATGCCGGAATAAGAGGAGGATAGCTAGTCCTATTGAAGTCTACGCTTCTGGCCACCTCCATCTTGCAGCATGTAGACGAGAGTAGAAGGTAAGTTCACCAAGTAGCATCGTGTAGCATAATCCTACCCAGCGATCCTCCCCTCGTCGCCCTGTTATAGAGCGATCACCGGGTTGTATCAGGCACTTGGAAGGGTGTGTTTTATTAAGTAACCGGTTCTAGTTGTCATAAGGTCAAGGTACAACTCCAAGTCATCCTATTACCGAAGATCGCGACTATTGGAATAGATTAACTTCCTTGCAGGGGTGCACCGCATTTCCCAACACGCTCGATCCCCTTTGTCCGGACACACTTTCATGGGTCATGCCTAGCCTCGGAAGATCAACACGTTGCAGCCCTACCTAGGCACAACAGAGAGGTCAGCACGCCGGTCTAAATCCTATGCGCGCAGGGGTCTTGGCCCATCGCCCATTGCACACCTGCGTGTTGCGTACGCGGCCCGTGAGCAGACGTAGCAACCTCCATTACAAAGGAAGTTGCATTACGCGGTCCAACCCGGCGCGCGCCGCTCAGTCGCTGACGTCACGAAGGCTTCGACTGATACAACGACGTCGAGTGACCATAAATGTCTCCGCGTAGTTGGTTAGTGTGTATAGGCCAGTGGCCAGACTCAGATCAAATACCAAGATCTCGTTAAGCGTGTTAATTGAAGTATCCGCGAACGCCGACCAGGGCCAGGCCCACCTCTCTGCTAGGTGGTCTCAACCTGCCCTGGCGCTCCGCCTCAAAAGTAACAGTTGGGGGCTGTCGGGAACTCAGGCCCACCACTACCTGGATGGAGCCACCTACCCCTTCAGCCCCCACATTAGAATCACTTGCGGGTACTCAACGAGCCGACCCGACTTTAGTCACCACCTATATAGCATGTATATATGTATAAGTATATACCCGTGATCACCTCCCGAGTGATCATAGACCGATAGTATAGCATGGCAGACAGACAAGAATGTAGGGCCACTAATGCTAAACTAGCAATCCTATACTAAGCATTAGGATTACAAGTAAAGGTAACAATAGTAGTAGAAAGGACAGGCTATGCATCATAATAGGATTAACGGAAAGCAGTAACATGCTACACTACTCTAATGCAAGCAGTATAGAGAAGAGTAGGCGATATCTGGTGATCAAGGGGGGGGGGGCTTGCCATGTTGCTCTGGCAAGGAGGACGTGTCGTCAACACCGTAGTCGAACTGGGGGGTCGCCGGCAGTCTCGGGGTCTACCGGAAAGAAGTAACAGAGGGGAACACAATAAATAACAGAGCAATCAAAGTATAACATGGTAATACGCGGTGCTAGGTATGCCCTAACGCGGTAGGAGGTGATACCGGCGAAGGGAGGACACATCCGGGAAAGTATTCCCGATGTTTCACGTTTTTGGATAGGTGAACCGGAGGGGGAAAGTTGCATGTTCGATATGCTAGGGGTGTGTGGAGGACGTATGGGCTACGTATCCGAATGCGTATCGTCGTTCTGAGCAACTTTCATGTAGAAAGTATTTTCATCTAAGCTACGGTTTATTTTATATGATTTTCTAAAGTTTTAAATCATTTTTAGAATTTATTTAATTAATTTAATTCAACATTATCCAGAATAGTGCATGCTGACATCAACACGACGTCAGCATGACGTCAGCAGTCACCAGGGGTGTTGACTAGTCAAACTGACGGTGGGTCCCACATGTCATAGGCTGAAGACTAATAATTTGTTGACATTTAATTAGCAGGTTAATTAGAGTTAATTAGTTAACTAAACATGATTAATTAATTTAGTTAATTAATTAATTAATTAATTAATTTTATTATTATTATTTTTAATCCCTTTTTTTGTTCTGGGTGTGGGGCCCCAACGTCATAGGCCCAGGGGGCCTATCGGGCGTGGTTATCGGGCATAGCCCGAACGGTTGCTGCGGGAACGACCACAGCCCGAGCAACGACCAACGCGAGGGGGACGACACGGCGCGGCTGCTCGCCGGAGGGGGACGCCGGCAGAATGGCAGCAGCGGGCGCGGGTCGACGCGCAGAGGCAGATGGTGATGGGAGGCAAGCGGGGAATGGCGCGCAGGCGAGCGCAAGGCCACAACATGGGGCGGCGGCCAAGCGCGCGCGTGGCTAGCCGAAGGCGGGCGTGCAGCGCGGGGTCGGCGGTGGCTGAACGCGGCCACGACGGGCGCGCACGAAGACAAGGCGGGACGATGGGGCGGGAGCCGCTACGGGCGTAGTCGGGCGCGGCCACCGTGCGGTGGAGCAGCGCTGGGCGTAGATGGCCGCGGTGGTGGTGCGAGAAGGCAAGGATGGCCGGAGCGACGGAATGGGGGAGGCGATGTCAGTGCGCCCCAAGGGCGCAGTGGGGGCTGCAACGGCGCGGCGGGCGCAGTTGACCGGCGCGGGCATGGCTGGAGCGAAGCACAGGTGGAGGTCAGGGGGACGCTGGAGAGGAGGCAGTAAGCGCGTGGCGCGCGAACGCGCGTGCATCTGCGCGGCCAGGAGGAGGGGCGCGGTTGTGCATGGGCGGGCGCGAGCACGAGCTCGGCCACAGGGGCTAACGGAGGAGAAGGAGGAGCTCATGAGGGTTGGTAAGGGACAAGGCAGTGGGGTGCGGGGAGGAGGTCGGGGACGGCGTGTTGCAGGGGAGGCAGGGCGACGAGGGCGGCTCCGGGCGGCAGCGGGGTCCGGTGACGGCGTCGAGCGTCGGGCGCGGTGGCGTCGTCTGGCTCTGCAGCCCCAATCCAGATGGAATTGGGAGAGAAGGGGGGAGTGGGGAACGTGGGAGTGGTGCTAGGGTTCGGTTTGGGTAGTGGGGGGATATGGAGTGGGCGTGGGCTTGGCCGGTTGGGCCGGCCATTAGTTAGGTGGGTCAAAGAGAGCAATAGTTTAGGTCCACCTCTCTTTTCTTCAGTTTCTATTTTCCTTTTATTTCTTTTCTGTTTTCTTTTAGTTTATTTTATTTTATTATAGTTTTGTAAAATACTAAAGTTGTACCTAATTTAGTTTTAATAAACATGTCACTGCCACAATAGTGTTGGGAAATTAAATATCTTAGTTAATATTTTATTAATTGAAAATGGCATTTATTTACTTCTTTTTGTTATTGTTTTGTTTATTTTTGAGCATCTAACTATTTTATCTGTATGTGGTTTCTCCACCATAATTACTCATGATTTATTTGACCCATCTTAAACATTTTAGTTCTAACTTTTGAAAACTTTATTTGTTTGACTTGACTTTGAATTTGACTTTGAACGAGATTTGAATCATCATGAGATTAGCAACAGTAATCATGGTGACGTGTCCTCATTAGTAGAGAATTACTGTAGCTTAATTATCCGGGCGTCACAATTCTCCTCCACTACAAGAAATCTCGTACCGAGATTTAGGAGCCAGAGTAATGGGGAAGAGATTTTGTTACGAAATTCTAACGAATCTTGTCGGTCTTGGTTGCTCTTCTCGAAGAGGTCGATCCATTAAATTTATGTCTTTATTCCTATGCTTCAGTCATCATGATGAAGTCGGCATCCTTTCATCGGGAACTCCATCATACTGACGAAAGAATAAAGGGTGGAATAACTCTATTAGGACGGATTCTAACAAAATTGAGCATCAGACGGTTAACTCAGGGAAGAAGCATATGTATCTCTCGAATTGAAACTTAAGAAGACATCAAGAGTAAAGTAAGAAGGTACCATGAGAAGTTTCCAATGGGCAGGCAATCATTCGATGGCCTAATCAGAAGGTGAAATGGGTTCAGAGCAATGAGAATAAGTAATGCGTCTGATACCGCATTATATCAATAGGAAGATGGCTCGTGATCTTTCATACGAAGCCAAGCGTGAGGAATAACTTTGGAAACAGGGGTGTTCAAAAGAGTCAGGTTTCGATCCTGTGGAACTGTGGGTTATGGGCCCACCATGTGGGTTAAAAGTAGAAGCAGCGGTGATATCTTGCATGATCATCTAAGCAAGGCTTGTTAGGGGATAACCTGTTAGTTATGTCGGCAACAACATTGGTACAAAGGGCGAGGGATGAAGAGAACCCCTCTCCTGCTCGTTCAACGAGGCAGACCATTAGGCAAAGTTCTCATCCATCGGTGGATACCGGAATGTCATCAGTCAATAGTAACAGGTTCTTGCTGACAGAGTTGTACACCGAGGTGCTTACAAAAGCAGTGACTTATTACTTCTTAGATCATATAAACCTCAATAAGGTTAAACAAAACAACGGAAAGGAAAATGTGATTATCAGATTAAATAGAAGAATGGAAAGGAAAATGTGCTTAAACATATATTTCAAGGGTATATCCTTCCGAAGGACAAGCAGCGCATGATATCCTTGAAAGGATATAATGTAGAAAACTCTTTAGGTAAGGTGAGAGAAATTTCATGACATTACCCATACAACAGTGTTTGGATAATTGATGAGGAAAATTTAGTATTGTGCTTCAAATGTTCTTATTGAAAATCGGAGTACCACAAACATGCTTCGAGATAGCATTGACATGGTCTTCAAGCAAAGGTCATACTTTGGATACACGAAGGATTCATCAGGAACAACTTGTACAATAAGTCTTACAATTTCCTCATGGAAGAGTGGATAACCTTGCTGAAAAGGAAACTATAACAACGATAGAAGGGTGCTCCCAGAAATCTAGACTAGTTGGCACGATCAATGTTTGAATGATGATTCAATAAGCAAGATGCTTAAAATGTAACTATCGACCATTAACTTCAAAGCAACAGGTTGCTTGAATTACAGAGTCCAGGCAGCATCGTTCACTTGTCGACATTGTTCGGGAACTCGGTAACTGGTAACTGCTCGGTCGACTACTGATTAGCGATTAATCGGTTAATCGGCCATTTAACAGAAATAATCAGTCGATCATTAATCAGATGCACATGAGAATATATTAGCAACATGTAACTAGTTTTTCACGTATTGTACACCACATAATCCAATGCTCATAGCTACATATTATACATTTATACTAAAATATAATGTCGTAGCTCGTAGGCCTATAAAAAGCATGGACAAGAGGTAGAATTGTTACCTGGATGGTTTGATCATGATGCATCCAAACAGGAAGGCAACAAACCTACAGAATTGATGATAGATATGCATTTGTATATGCTCTAAACTTGTCATTGCCAAGATAAATGATTAAATGACATCAATACATGTGACGACAAGAAGCCACACATGAAACATGACAAGATAAATTAAAATGACAGCCACACAACTTGGCAATATGCAGCCACACATAACAAGATAAATAGCAGGCACACATGTGAACATGGAATAATTCACTACAAGGTTCAACACAAATAGCATAATAGGTAATAAGTTTCACTGACCACAAATACTCAAATAATTCTCACAACTCATAATGGCCTGGATTGCCGCTTCGGTTACCCCCTTTTTTTATGGATGCCGCTTCAGTTACCTGACCCATCACCGATTAATCGGTTTGACAACCAATTAATCATCTGACAACCGATTAAATGCCAGTTAATCGGCTTGACCATTTAATGAAACGAGTATGTGCTACTCGCCTCAGTTAGACACTGAGTAGCGATTAAATGGGCATTTAAATGGTAACTCAGCCGAGTTCTTGAACAGTGTTTGCCGATATTCCCAGTTAGGAAATACGGGATCAAGAAAGAATGGTGCTTGTGACAAGTATCACTACACCAAAAATTCTTAAGAGGTGGAGAAATCATCACAACATCCCTGACATAAAAGACAGTAATACTTCAAGGTAGAACATAACATAAGTCGGATATGAAGGGACTCAAGGTAAAACATAAAACAAGAACAAGTTTTGCGTTGGAGGGAATGCAAGAATGTTGTCGATGTTAATACCAATCATCGAGGGGAAAGGATGGTATTTCCCCTCATGAATTCGATTAATTTCCTGGAAGAGCTCAGAATGTTGATGATGATCATGACACAATTGTCGAGAGTTTAAAGATGTAATCGTGCGACGATGACATCAAGTCAAAGGAATGGTGAAGCGAAAGGTTATTGGAACCAAGGGTATGACACAAACTCGAAACCAAGCTCGATGTTCAAGGTAAAATGATATGATGAGGAAGATCATTGTAAGCTTGGCTCATCATCAAAAATTATGCTCCAGGAATAAGGACCAAGTAGCATAGTTAAAAATTATCACTATGATGATAGTTGGTCAGGCTAGGATTGACATGCTCGAGTACAAACACGCGAGTAAAGGAGATTACTAAGAGTTGTTTAATCATGGTGTGGACCAGATTTAGTTATCGGTGTCCTCGAGTGACTAACAACTCGGATCCAGGAAACATTGGAATCGGTGAGGAATAATACTTGATGAAAGCTCATAATAAGTAACATGGTTCGGTGATATTATCGAGATACCAGAGGGTAATACATGGAGGTAGAGCAACATAGAGGGTTGACAAGTGTATTGATCTGTAAAAGACAAGTACTTTAACTTGTCTGAGAAAAGGAATCAAGGAATATCAATATGGCCGAAACCATAGTTGCAAGGGATCCAATTCAAAGACACCAAAAGAATTATCCAACTGATAAAAAGTTTTGCAAGAACCTTCCATGATAAGTTCCACATCAGGTCCATGGGCATGAACACTAAGTTCAAGGTCGACTCCCACTTCTCCAATGCATAACCTTTCATTCACCTCTCGCATTCCCAGATATTGTAGTGTTAAAAAATTATGGAGAAACACTAGTAGAGTGTGACCCGTAGAAGTTTTCGGGTTCACACAAATTAGGGCAAGGCATAGGTTCAACCCATCGGGGCATCATGGAAACATATACCACAAACTTTTAGGAGTAATTAACACAAGCTCGAAAGTAGAGCATGGTTGGTCAATCAGAGGATAGGATTTACAAATGGAGAAAGAACTTCCAAAGTGATTGAATATGAAGGACACTATCGGATAAAACCTAACAAAGGTTTCGATGGTCCTCAAGGGATCTGATGTGAGCATCGGTACTCAACCAAAGGAAGAAAGAATGCAAGGAGGTCAGATTATAGAAACAACTGACTAACTCAAAGTTCAAATGCAAAAGAATTATGATTTCCAAAATAAGGGATCAGAAGCAAACACTTTGATTAAGGATGGATAAGTTGCATAGCCTTAGGGGTAGAATCGATGGCAATTTGATTGGTCGAGATCCAGCTCATGTTTAACATGACGTCTGAGCCAAAAGGATGAATTATAGGATCTGATTGAGGATTGAGAGCATTCGCAACATATTGAATCAATGGACTCAAAATGATAGTGACAAATGCTGCCAATAAGATTACTATACTTATGGGATTAACCATAATGCAAGTAAGCAAGAATTTCAAGAGCAAAAGGCTCCTGAGGATTTGCGGAAGATCGAATGGTATTTTGAAGACTTTTGTGAAACACATGAACAACTAGGGATGAGCGGATACTCAACAAGTGTGAGGATTTATCCATAGGGGTATTAACGCAGAAGAGAACTGCAAAGCGGTGAGCACAAAGGATTCTCAGAATATCGGTGAATTTTTCAGGGTATCAAGTAATAACAAGGGCAACTGGGAAGGGATGTATGAACTACAAGTGTAAGCAGTTATCTATCAGGATTTATCGGTGGTCAGGGATAGCAAAAGTGGTGGGAACAAAGTCTCGAGAGAATATCAAAGAGTGTCTTTAGAATCTTCTGGTGAAGCAAGCAATCGTTTGGACCGAGGGGCTCTCCGGAAGAAAGTATTTACGAGAACCTAGAGTTAGAGTTAGCAAATCATTTAACCCGAATAGGAGAGAGATCAGATTCCCAGAGTAAAGATCAAGGAGTAAAAGATCCTAATAGCACCCAAATCGCGACGTGGGCCCGTAAGGCACACAACCATGTTAGTAAAAAGTTTTGCAATGTCTAGACTCGACTTCGGCCAAGGAGTGTGGAAGTGGGATTCCTACAGGCAGTCGGCTCTAATACCAACTTGTGACGCCCCCAATTTGACTGTACACTAATCATACACGCAAACGTGTACGATCAAGATTAGGGACTCACGGGAAGATATCACAACACGACTCTACAAATAAAAATAAGTCATACAAGCATCATATTACAAGCCAAGGGCCTCGAGGGCTTGAATACAAGAGCTCGATCATAGACGAGTCAGCGGAAGCAACAATATCTGAGTACAGACATAAGTTAAACAAGATTGCCTTAAGAAGGCTAGCACAAACTAGGATACAGATCGAAAGAGGCTCAGGCCTCCTGCCTGGGATCCTCCTAAACTACTCCTGGTCGTCGCTAGCGGGCTGCACGTAGTAGTAGGCACCTCCAGTGTAGTAGGAGTCGTCGTCGACGGTGGCGTCTGGCTCCAGGGTTCCAATGTCTGGTTGCAGCAAACGGGTATAGAAAGGGGGAAAAGAGGGAGCAAAGCAACCGTGAGTACTCATCCAAAGTACTCACAAGCAAGGAGCTACACTACATACGTATGCACTGGTATCAAATGGAATAAGGGTATCATATGTGGACTGAACTACAGAATGCCGGAATAAGAGGAGGATAGCTAGTCCTATCGAAGTCTACGCTTCTGGCCACCTCCATCTTGCAGCATGTAGAAGAGGGTAGAAGGTAAGTTCACCAAGTAGCATCATGTAGCATAATCCGACCCGGCGATCCTCCCCTTGTCGCCCTGTTAGAGAGGGATCACCGGGTTGTATCTGGCACTTGGAAGGGTGTGTTTTATTAAGTAACCGCTTCTAGTTGTCATAAGGTCAAGGTACAACTCCAAGATGTCATGTTACCGAAGATCACGTCTATTCGAATAGATTAACTTCCCTGCAGGGGTGCTTCACATTTCCCAACACGCTCGATCCCCTTTCTCTGGACACACTTTCATGGGTCATGCCTAGCCTCGGAAGATCAACACGTCGCAGCCCTACCTAGGAACGACAGAGAGGTCAGCACCTCAGTCTAAATCCTATGCGCGCAGGGGTCTCAGCCCATCGCCCATTGCACACCTGCATGTTGTGTACGCGGCCGGTGAGCAGACCTAGCAACCTCCATTACAAAGGAAGTTGCGTTACGCGGTCCAACCCGGCGCGCGCCGCTTAGTCGCTAACGTCACGAAGGCTTCGACTGATACCACGACGTCGAGTTCCCATAACTGTCCCCGCGTAGTTGGTTAGTGCGTATAGGCCAGTGGCCAGACTCAGATCAAATACCAAGATCTCGTTACGCATGTTAATTGAAGTATCCGCGAACGCCGACTAGGGCCAGACCCACATCTCTCCTAGGTGGTCTCAACCTGCCCTGTCGCTCCGCCTCAAAGTAACAGTCGGGGGCCATCGGGAACTCAGGCCCACCACTACCTAGATGGAGCCAGCTGCCCCTTCAGCCCCCACATCAGAATCACTTGCGGGTACTCAACGAGCCGACCCGACTTTAGTCACCACCTATATAGCATGTATATATGTATAAATATATGGCCGTGATCACCTCTCGAGTGATCACGGCCCGATAGTATAGCATGGCAGACGGACAAGAATGTAGGGCCACTAATGGTAAACTAGCAATCCTATTCTAAGCATTAGGATTGCAGGTAAAGGTAACAACAGTAGTAGCAAGGACAGGCTATGCATCAGAATAGGATTAACGGAAAGTAGTAACATGCTACACTACTCTAATGCAAGCAGTATAGAGAAGAGTAGGCGATATCTGATGATCAGGGGGGGCTTGCCTGGTTGCTCTGGCAAGGAGGACATGTCGTGAACACCGTATTCGAACTGGGGGGGTCGCCGGCAGTCTTGGGGTCTACCGGAAAGAAGTAACGGAGGGAAACACAATAAATAATAGAGCAATCAAAGTATAACATGGCAATACACGGTGCTAGGTATGCCCTAACGCGGTAGGAGGTGATACTGGCGAAGGGGGGAAACATCCGGGAAAGTATTCCCAGTGTTTCGCGTTTTCAGACAGATGAACCGGAGGGGGAATGTTGCGTGTTCGATATGCTAGGGGTGTGTGGCGGACGAACGGGCTGCGTATCCGAATTCGTATCATCGTTCTGAGCAACTTTCATGTAGAAAGTATTTTATCTGAGCTATGGTTTATTTTATATGATTTTCTAAAGTTTTATATCATTTTTAGAATTTATTTAATTAATTTAATTCAACATTATCCAGAATAGTGCATGTTGACATCAGCATGACATCAGCATGATGTCAGCAGTCAATAGGGGTGTTGACTGGTCAAACTGACAGTGGGTCCCACATGTCATAGGCTGAAGACTAATAATTTGTTAACATTTAATTAGCAGGTTAATTAGAGTTAATTAGTTAACTAAACATGATTAATTAATTTAGTTAATAAATAAATAAATAAATTTTATTATTTTTTTAATCTTTTTTTGTTCTGGGCGTGGGGCCCCAACGTCACAGGCCCAGGGGGCCTATCGGGCGTGGTTATCGGGTATAGCCCGAACGGTTGCTGCGGGCACGACCGCAGCCCGAGCAACGACCAACGTGAGGGGGACGGCATGGCGCGGTTGCTCGCCGGAGGGGGACGCCGGAGGAATGGCAGCGGCGGGCGCGGGTCGACGCGTAGAGGCAGATGGCGATGAGAGGCAAGCGGGGAATGGCGCGCAGGCGAGCGCGAGGCCACAACGCGGGGCGGCGGCCAATCGTGAGCGCCAGCCAGCTGCTTCTCCCTCGCCAGGCAGGCACAGAGGTGATGCCGGCGAGCACGAGCTCGCCACGGCATCAGCTGCTTGCCGCCCGCGAGGCCAAGACACCTGGGCGAGCTCCATGTCGCCACCTGACCCCGTGGACATCTCATTCGCCCCCCTGCCTCTCTCCCTCGCTCCCCCAAAGTCGTGGCCGACGCAGCCGCCGTAGCCGCAGCCACCGTCGTCCCCGTGTCACTCCACCGTGCCCACGAGCTCCGCAACATCTCCCTCGACCTCCTCGACGAGCAACAAGGCCTCGGACGCACTGCAACGCCGCCACCGCTGCCGTTACCCTCGTCGGTCATCGGAGATCGTCGCCGACGATTCGCCGCCTCCCAAGCTTCCCCGAGCCAGCTTCAATGCCCGCTGCACTCGCCGTGAGCTTCTCTCTCTTCTCCCCCTAGCCACGCCGCTCGAGCTGCCCTCTAACCCCGTTGGCCATCACGGCCGAGAGCTCGGCTCCGCCGGCCATGTCGCCGACGTGGCCACAGGCGCGTAAGCTCGATTCCGAGCACGTCACCACACTCACCAAGTTCCCAGGAGCCTAACGCACCACTCCCCGCGCCTCGCCGTGCCCCGTAGCTTCGGGTTCATCCTCGCCCGAACTCCGGTGACCGCCAAGGTCGTCGCCGGCGTTGTTCCCGGCCTCCCCGAGCTCCACTTTCTCCACCAAAAGACGCGGCTCGCTCCCCGCATCACGTAGCTGCTCTCCACCGTCGATTTGGTCGCCGGAGACACAAACCCGAGCCCCTCCGCCGCGTCTGTCGTCGCCGGCGTCAAGCCGCCGGCGAGTTGACCACGTCCGACCCGTGTGGGCCCAAGTTGACTTCCCCCCCCTGAGCATTTGACAGGTGGGGCCGGCCTGTTAATTAGTTTAGGATTAGTGCTAACTAATTTTAGTTAGTTTAGGTCAATGACATGTGGGCCCAGGCCCCACTGACAGTTAGTTAGAATTAACTTAATCCTGTTAGTTAGCTGAGACACTGACAGACAAGGCCCACCAGTCAGGTTTGAATGGCCCTGGCGCCTTTCACTGCTGACGTCACAGTGATGCAGTGCTGACGCAATTATTCATTTTTTGGATTTATTCTTATATAGGAAATTCCAGAAATTAGCCAAAACTTCTAAAAATCATAGAAAATCAACCATAGCTCCAAATCAAACATATTATATATGAAAAATGATCAGAAAAATTCAATCTATCCAGGAGTACATGGTGGGTTGTTTCATTGAGGCCGTCCATAAGAACTGAGATCTGTTTCCTTGATTTAAGATTCTGTTGCTACCACACATTGGGCCCTGAAATATGACCCTGCTCGACTTACTGACCCTCTCGTCCTCTGTCCAGGAGTTGCAACTAGTTTCTGGTGTTTGTAGGTTATGTGTTGGCGGCCGTGCGTAGCGCTAACCCTAGGGGTGGGCTATGATGCGGTAGATACACCGTGGCACGGTGTACCGAGTCGCCCGTTTGGTGTCTCAGGAACCCTTCACACATCGTTTGGCGCCGTTGAGGACACCCCGGCCGGATCTCCTTGCGAATGGAACCTGAATAGGCGATAAACCTGGACTAGAGACTTGTGCGGTTAGTCAGGTCGTGGTCTACACCCACGTCGGCTTTCGCTTGAAGTCTGCCGAGCACATGTCATGTGTAGACGCTAAGTGGTGGAAACATGTGTGACAAAGTACACCCCTGCAAGGTATAAAACTATTCGAATAGCCGCGTCCGCGGTAAAGGACTACTTGGTTGCCTATACAGTTACTAGACAAGTTAATGTTTACTACTAAAAGACTCAAGATAAGTGTGAGTTCTGAGGATGGCTCTCTCATAGGATGACGAGGGAGGATCCCCGGTGGAGTATTGTGTTGGTGATTAGTGGACTTGTGTGCGAAAACTATTTGACTAGTGGTGTTCAGTAGGATAGCTTAGCCAAGAGTCAAAGATGGCTTGCTGCAATAACTCCACCACCTTCTTGAGAATGAGCATGTATAGTAGGTTCTGATGTAAGACTTGCTGAGTACCTTTGTACTCATGTTTGCTTAATTACTGTTTTCAGACGACAACACCGTCCCCTCCGATGGGTTTTATGTAGATCTCGACGTCGATGAGTGACTTGCCACCCAGGTGGTGATCCTGGCCATGGAGGGCCCTATGTAGATAGACAGGCTTCGAGAAGCCTTCTTGCCTTCTTGCTTCCGCATGTGCTTGTATGCTTGTATGACTTGAGTGTCAGGTCATGTGACCCCTACCTATATGAACATGTTATGTATGGCTCTCTGGAGCCTTTAAATGAAGTACTTGTGTTGTAGAGTTTTGTTGTGATGCCATGTTGTATTTGCACATATTGAGCATATTGTGTATATGATTGAAATGCTTGGTATATGTGGGATCCGACAATCTAGTTGTCTATCCTTGGCAGCCTCTCTTATGGGGAAATGTAGTCTAGTGCTCCTTGAGCCATAGTAGTCCGCTACAGCCCGGTTCACCGGAGTCCTGCTAGCCCAGCAGTACTGCTCAGGACACTTGACTGGCCGGCATGTGTTTCACTTTGTTCCTATGTCTATCCCTTCGGGGAAATGTCACGTGGTGACTTCCGGAGTCCTGTCTAGCCTGCTACAGCCCGGGTTCCCCGGAGTCCTGTTAGCCCAGTGCTACAGCCCGGATTCACACACTGATGACCGACATGCTCGATGTGATTCATGTATGCCTTTCTCCATAGGTCTGTGCCGCTTTGGGTTCATGACTAGCCATGTCGGCCCGGGTTCTCTGTCATATGGATGCTAGCGACACTATCATATACGTGAGCAAAAAGGCGCAAACGGTCCCGGGCCACGGTAAGGCGACACCCGTGGGGATACCATGCGTGAGGCCGCAATGTGATATGAGGTGTTACCGGCTAGATCGATGTGACTTGGAATCAGGGTCCTGACATTATGGTAATGCAAGTCCTGCTGGTACGTCGAGTCCAGCCTCGCAAACGCCGGCCCCTCCACATGTGGGAATTCAACTAAGAGGGACCGCGCACTATTCAGAATTTCCTCGGCATGACGCATGAGGAGATGTACAAATCGTTCTTCGGACCCCAAATAGAGTGTCCGGACACTACCGATGACGTGGGCCTAAGTAGCAACCTCACCACTGCCCAAGTAAGTAATCACATGGTCGAACACACTGTCCTTTTATTTATCATGACATCATTCTGAAGAATCGCTCTTTGACGAGGACTGGATAACAAAGGCGAAGATGATCCGGTGTTCAGCCCCCCTTCCTGAAGGCTTGGACAATCCGGTGCTGGAAAAGATGCTCGAGCCGGCACCTTGTCTAGTGCCCTCAAAGGAAGATGAAGGAAGGAATAAAGAGGGCGAAAGCGGGCCTCCATCGCTACCTATTCCAATCGAGGGAATGAGCGCCTCCACGAGGGAGGATAACCAAGGGGAAGAATTTGACATTCTCTCTCCCTGGGGAAGGAAGAGGTCTACCTCTAAAGATCCGGAAACTAAGGTTTCCAAACAGGAGAAGAAATCTCCGCTAGAGGGACCTGCCTCGGAGGGTACTCTTGCCGCACAATGTCCATGCGGGGATCAGCCCTGTACCGAGCTGTAAGTAAAAGGGTATTTAATAACGAAAATATCTTGCTCTATTTTTGAGGGAAAAAATCGAAGCATTTATCTTGTAGTTCATATCTTAGCCCTTCTCAGCTAAGCTCGTCTTCGGGGGATCTTCTTCCGGAGATGATGGAGAGTGAAACGCCTCCACCTGCCACACCGCCTTACAAAGAGGGCGACCCTGAGGTGTCGTCGTAGAGGGCTTCTCCTGATCCGGCAAGGCCAGAAGGTAATCCTATGGCCACCCGGAGTCCTCAGTATCCGGCTCTCAAAGAGAACAGTCAAAAGAGTCCGGCACCGTCTGGTGTGCATTCGGACGTACGAAGGGATCTTCTGGAGAAAGCGGCTATCTCAGAGGAGCACCTCATATTGATGGGCACGGTGATTGAAAGGATTTCGTGCGCCGAAAGCGGGCTGCATGAAGCCTTTATGAGTCTACTGATGGGTTTTGAGGTACGTGAAATAATGTACATTTTTGAAAGTACCGCACATTTTTAGATGTGCCTTGTGTAGATAGTAGCCCCTGAGACTCTGGTTGTCATTGAAAACAGCGGCAAACAGAGGATCATAGTCCCAGGTAATAACCAGACTACCTTTATATGCAGGTGGTG